>NC_057805.1:391630885-391709169 GCF_018294505.1 Triticum aestivum
CACACAAACACACACACACACACACGCACGCACGCACACCCCCCACACACACACACTAAGACTCCATCTCTCTCTCACACACACACACAAACTAAGACTCCATCTCTCTCTCTCTCCTCTCTCTCTCTCTCTCACACACACACCCCACACACACACTAAGACTCCATCTCACACACACATGCTCTAGGCGGAGCATTTGTTCCTACCACCCTTCATCCAACCTTACCCGTATGATAAACAATCACCTTTATTTACTTGCATAACATGGACAAATTCCACTTTACTTTAGTAGTCAACAAACTTATCATCTGTACCCTTATAAAAAAACGAGTTGGCGGTGATGGTGTGCCCGCCATCTTGTAATACAGACCGTATGATCTATATCTGAGGATAGAAAGCAAACTATGATAATTTTACAAAAGATACCCGCACCTCTCTCCACATCATTATCTCCCGCAACCTCATTGCTCAGCAATTAAAAAAGGAATAAGTCTCTGGAACAATCTAGCATGCATGGTGGCCGCTGCCGCCTGCCGGCGCCGTCCATCCCCATGCCTCCGCCCATTCCGACCACCAGTCACCACCACGCTCCACTCCTCCTCGCCTTACCTCTCATCTTTCATTTTTTCGATGACATTCTCAAGATACCAGTTTTCCGATAAAATTCTCGAGATATCATTAGTTTTTACACATGGGATTACTCCTGCATGGGTCAATCACAACAGGTGTTCTGTAAAAAAAATGCATATTGATGTTCCGTGCAATGCACGAGAATCTTGCTTGTAATTATATAACGCAAATCACGAGCAGGAAGTGACATTTTTTTGACACAACCACGTTAACATGGCCACGTAAATCACTAGCTAAAGTAAATACCATTATACTTATATCTCGATGCAAAAGGTTGAGTACATGTCCGAAGAGTAGAGTCGCACACACGCACTCTGTCTCTCAGAATCTCTCTCACACACACACCAGTTACGTGACGCCCACTTAAGCAGACACGTATGTTAAAATTTGTGCACCCGCGGGTACACGTGATGCTGCGCATTTATTTAAGCCAGAAGGCGAACCCAAACAGTAGCTGCATTCATTCCCCTCCCGCCGCCTCTTCTCTGGTCGCCGTCGCCCGGTAGCCATGGGCCGGCCGAAGGTAACAACATACGCCATACTCCCGCCGGAGCGGCGCTTTAATATGGAAATTTTAGTGGTCATGCATGCATCTTTTTGTGCTAGCACTCCTATATAAGGGTTGACCGGTCGCTTCCCGCGGACGTGCGCGGGCGGTGGAAGAGGAAGGAGAAGGGAAGCGGGCTGTGGAGTAACGTTTTTTACCACAATTCCTTAGGAAACTGAGTGCAATAATTGAGTAGTTTTGCAAACTACCAGTACTACACCTGAAACGGTTCAAAACCTATACTCCCTTGCCAGCGCGCGCTTCCCACGTGAAACGGTCAGCGTCGCCCTGGAGCATTAGTGCCGCATTAATGCCCGGCCAGAGCGGAGGCGACCTCTCACTGGCACCGGCTTTGAAGTGGCGCGACGGCCGAGAGAGCGCCGCTTCCCGGTGCACGCGACTGCTCCGCGTCGAGACTGGCCATAGGCCCTGTTTGGATCCATGGGTTAGAGTTAGTTTGAGCTAGTTGGGGCTCAAATAGTCCTAAAGTATCCAAGCATGAGGGTTTAAATTGGAGCAAGTTGCACCGAACCCACCAAAAAAACTATCCCACCCAAGAGGTGCTAACTGGAGATAGTTCTCATTGGGACCACTGAAAAATCACTTTTCTCTCTCCATGAAGTGCATTTATTGTCAATCTAACCCTGTCACCCAAACACCTCTTTGGCTACAGTTAGTTCAGGGTTAGTCATGAGTTAGTCTAACCTCTAGCTAAGTTAGAGTATCAAACAGGAGCAGTATAGGACATTCAAGTTGCTCAAAGCATACAGGCAAATTCGTACGTGAAAGGATTTTTTTTCTTTTTGAAAACGGAACGTGAAAGGAATTTTTTTTAGAATGCTCTTGGCATGTCGCTAACATGTGATAGTTAACCAGCCTCAATAGACGGCAGAAACGCCAGCCCGCCGCACTTTGATAGAGACGAGGAGGCAGAAGCGATACAGGCTGCTGGATTACTAGAGATAGGTGTCGCACGGAAGCCAAGAAATATGGTGATAGGGTGGGTTAGCCATGTACTAGTATGATGTAACTACACTGGGCTGTCGTGTTTCGTACTCTTCCAGTCCACTGTGGAGATGATTGGTTAATTTTATATCGCTGAATAATATTAAATATTATGAGTGCAGACGCTCCACCACGAGATTCCTTGCTCCTTCTCGGTCGTCCGGAATCTATGTTCTTCCACTCTATTTTTTTATGTGAGCTTTGTTCATCCTTTTGCCAACACGCGAGACATCTAGCATCAAGGTGCATGTGTTATGCAAGGATCGTTCCATCTATATGAAGAACACGTGGGACTGGAACTACGAGACGGACATGTACCCAGGAGTGGACGTATGAACCTAAGTAATGTAGCGCAGTAAGTGAAGTAGAAAGGCACAAATGGTATGAACATGCGTGGCATATAGGGTGTGTTTGGTTGCGTTCTCGTCTCAGCATAGTTGTTACCTCTTCATGCATGCTCAACTCAACACCCCTCTTCATGCATGCTCTCTTCATGCATGCTTCTAGTGTATTTGTGCTAAACTAGTGTGGACTCATGCACCCTCCATACACTCTACCAAACACACAAAAGTAGGTCGAGAAGGGAACTCTTGGGCGGCATTTGTCTCTTACTACGTACTACCACTAAATGTTGTACGTGCAATGCACGGTGATGTTATGGAGTACGTGCCTAAGTACTCTACTACTACTATATTAGTTGGAGGCACATATTAACTTTTATATTTGTTTACGTGTATGCCCCGAGACCTTCCAACTAGACGTGTCTTTCTCTCCAGGTTGCACTTTGTATCGTTCATACCACTAAGTACTACTACGTGTGGTCTCCGACCCAGAAGTGGAAGAAGTGGAGACGCTCTACCACGTTGTTTTTTTTACGCTGGGCTCTACCACGCTGTTCATGTCCCACTCCTTTCGCTGACGTGTGGGACATCCAGCACGTGCCGTGTTTGGCACCCTTCGTCGTAAGAGTTGAAACGCTAGCATTCATCAGAAATAAAAAATAATTATAAATCGGCAGTGATACTATTTTTTTGCGAACCAATCAGTAGTGATACTATACCACGCGGTTTCCTTGCTCCTCGATACGGAAAGAATACTTCCGTTCGCCAACATGTGGGACGTCGACCATCCTGGTCCACTTGCCATGCACGTAGAACTCCAAGGGAGAGTCACCCGGGTCGTCGCGCCGCAGTAACAATGACTAATGAGCCGTCAAATCACAGGCCCACTTCCCACTTTGAAGTTGCTCGGACGAAGGAACCATCATGACTTCGTTGAATTCCGCTTCTTGAAGAAAACTACTGTACCAGCAGTACTGCTAGCTACAGTAGTTACTCCAACAGAGGCCTCCTTTTGTTCATAGGATAGGAATATGAAAATCATAGGAAGTGAGATGACATGCATCTCAATTCCTATAGAGAAAGAGATGCCATTTGATGCTTAGGATAGGAATTTTTCCATTTAGTCTAGGCTAATGTACTAGTAATTTGCTCTAAAAACTACATTAGTAACTAGTAGTATTGGTACATGCTCATACTCAGACACAAACACACACACTAACTACTAGTACTACTACTTCTCACATGCTGGCCAGACGCCGTCGTTCTCCTTCCCGGCTTTGTCGGCGACACCCCACCGTGCTTGGATCTCTGCCGACCTCTCCGCAGCAGCCCGTGCGTCCTTTTCTTTCTTGCGGCGGCGGGCCTCTCTTTTCTTGAGTGCTTTCTGACTTTTCCGCTCCCTCGGTGCGGCTTTGGCCGCCTCTTGCTCTACCGCCCATTCGGCCTTGGCATCTTCAAATTCCTCCCACATAGTTGTGAGGTCGCGAGCGGCGATGAACTCGGCACAGCGGGATGCCATCGCTTCCCTACCATTTTGTGTGCGATCGTGGGCGGCGAGGAACTCAGCGCGGCGGGATGCCATCGCTGCCTTACCAGTTAGTGTGCAGCGTGGTGGCATGAACGACGCTTGGTGAGAGCTTTGGGGTGGAGTGGCCGGACAACCGTATAGTGCATTGGTTTGTCAAGAGCTCAAGGACAGAAGACGAAGCAAATTTGGATTCCCCTTCAATCCTGGTCATTTATTACCGAGTAAAATGCATTGGCAGTCATCGAACTTGTCTTGATAGCTCACTTTGATCATTGTATACGAGATATGGTGATTATACGGTCACTGGCTCAGCGTATAGCTCCGTATTTGTCTGGTTGACCAGTCAAACAGTCCGCATGCGCCTCATCAGCTCGTGTTCTTTATCTATCTACGCGGGCCTACCTGTCAATGGAGAAAGAAATACTGTAAAAACCAAAATTATGCGTATGTGGGGAATCAAACCACGGACTCGTCGCTGCAACACACCCTCGTCAGCCAAATGAAAATGAAATACTTCATGTCAGACACTCACGCTCACGCTGTCAAAGCATGCTAATGCATGCACGTCGCCCTCTAAATCAAAGTCCTGCTCATGGCGCAACGCAAACGGCGAGCCCATCACCTGCACGCCCCGGCGGTGCCTGACATTACTGTTTGGATGTTTGATGGAGGCCTACGCGAACGCCGAGCATGTATTCACGTGGCTCAACACCAACGGTCATACTCGGACCGCCTTGCTCATGTATATCGTCCATCACAACGACAATCTATAAAACAGCCTAAGCTAGAGAGGGTACTATGGTAGTATGGTACAGAGTATGTACTATCGTGAGCGACCGATCTTAGTGCCAGTGCACACCGAAACCCCTTCCATCGCTAGCGCGCACTTCCTGCCTGAAACACACCGTCTCTCCAGAATGTCAATGCCGCATTCACCGGACTTAACTGCAGGTGCAATTGGTGTGTCACTGACATGCAGGCCAGATGCCCGTTGGGCCCACATGTCAGTAACCCAAACTCATCTGCAGTTAAGTCACTGAAGCAGCGTCCGCATTCACGCCCGACGAACCTACTCCGGCGCCAGTTGTCCATCCGTCTGCCGCGGCTCATTGCCATTCGCCCGCTATATTAACTTGAGCCCCAGCTCCCAGCCATAGCCAAAGACCCACACTTATTCTCCTCCGGTCCCTTCCTTCTGTCGGCACCACTTCAACCATGGCCTCCTGGCGCTCCGAAGCTCTCTTGGACGTACTGTCGCAGGAGCAGACGAGGGACATCAGCGGCTCCGCTCCGGGCGCGCTCCAAAGCTCTCTTCGACGTACTGTCGCAGGAGCAAACGAAGGAGATCGCCGGCACCCCCCGGCCGCCCTCCGCCACCACGACCATGAAGCCGGCGCGCGTGCGCGGGTGCTGCCGGCAGCGAGGAAGAGTAGTACACGGTAGGTCGCCGCCGCTCTAGAGGAGGAGGTTATCGAGGCGGATGAGGAGGAGGCAAAGTCAATGGCCGGCTTTCTCGGGTTCATGGCCGGACATGGTGGTCGGGCGCCGGCGATCGTTTAGATTAGGTTTACAGTAGGTTTTAGTACGGTTTGTGCGAAATATGTAATGAATTTCGTCCAGTTTGTAGGAAAAGTTTTCGAAATGTAATGAATTTCATCCGGTTAATTTGAAATTTGCTTTGTTTGCACGAATTTCGTCCGGTTAGTTCATATAGTTGTCAAAAGGTATGCGGGCAGCATCGGATGGCATCCATCAGTGTCCTCGGACAGATGCCGGTGTAAATTTGTGGGCCAGCGCTGGAGATGCCCTAACTATCATGCTATAATCGCTAACAATCCTCCATTATTTGGCAGGGAACAGTTATCCCTCGATCAAAATCAGATCTGCGGTGTTTCGCACTCCTCCCGCGTAAGAGTGTAAACTCTTGCTTACATAAAAATGGAGCAAGTGGACGGCACTGTAGCACGTCATATCACTCAAACTAGCCCGCCTAACGAGCGGGAAAGCACCGCCCTCGCCATTTTGTTCTGGATTTCTATCGATCGATCGCGCGAAAATGTTACGCTTCGCAAGTTCTAAAGGAAAAGGCGGCACACTTATGACTCGTACGCGTCGCAATCCCGACAGTCTGGCTCGCAAGCCGCTCACCAGAGGGGACACGCGTTGTCTTGCAATTTCACTGACATGTGGGACCGTAATTGAATAAACCGTCGATAGCCGAAATCTAATCGCTCGGCGGGCGTCGGCTGAGAAGAGAGAAACGGGGGAGGGAGAAGAGATCACCCGCCCGCCGCGCACGGACTCCAAGAAATATATGGTGATAATGTGAGGTGGGCCATGCTGGAGTCCGGACCGCTTCCGGAGCCCGCTCTCACCGCCCTGGCCCCTCAAGACGCCAGCTGCCCGCCGCATGCATGCATAGCAAGTAGTACTCCTTATGTGGAGGAGATAGAGGCATTGACAAAGTCAAGGAGTGGGCTCTGCAAGAGCCCGTCTCTACACGTGCTCCTAGGTATAAAAAATAATTCTAAAAAAGGCATAAAAAACAATTGTGTTTTAAAAAAAGAAAGGTAAAAAACATTTGAGAGGAAATAGATAGAGAGAAAATGAGAAAAAGTTGTAACCTGGGCATTACATGAGGAAGGAGGGAGTGGTGCACATGCCAAGTTCACTGGGCTGCCGTGTTTCACACTCCTCCGTCGTAACAGTGGAGACAATAGCTTTCATAAAAAATAAACAATGAATACTCGTTGCTCGTCCTCTATATCGGAAAGAATACTTTCATTCGCCGACATGTGGGACGTCGACCATCCTGGTCCACCTGCCATGCACAAAATTATCCTGGTCTACCCCGGTCGTATCGCAGGCCCAACCTTTCCCACTGTAAGTTGTTCGGACGAAGGAACCATCATGACTTCGTTGAATTCCGCTTCTTCAAGAAAACTTACTGTACCCGCAATACTGCTACCACACGCGAAGACTGGATGGCACTGTACCACGTCATATCACTAAAACCCACTAGGCCAAACTAGCCCGCCTAGGTCATCTATTTTGGAACGGAGGGAGTACGTCTCTGCACTGCTATGATTTTGTGTTGCACGTTCTCTGTACTTTTGCTACGATTTCCTACCCTATGAACCAAATGAGGCCTGAATGTATGTTGACTATTGTCTGATCGATTGCTAAGCCTACAATTTAGGAGCTAGGGCTATTGGTCGATCGACGAGGGATAAGTATAAGCGTACCACGAGCTCATCAGCCCCAACGTTTCTCTTCGGTGAGTGTTTTGCAAGTACTATAGCTCGCACAGTAGCTAGCCTACTAACACCAAGAATCATCAAACAAGCCCTGCTGATATGATAAACAGTTCAAACTTACATCTAAGCATGCCATATATTACATCAAAAGCTGGTGAGGATACATCTGTTTCCATAACTCGGAGAGGGTTCACATGATTCACTATCAAACAAAAGTAGCAAGATCCGCCCACACAAGACAGTGCACTAGCCCTAAGATGGTTTGATAACACGCATCGTTCTGGTAATTAAACACAGGGAAATGCAAACTACCCTGAAGGATTAGCGCGACCAACTATTTCTTGTCATCGATCTCTCGGGCAATGACCACAACACGGACAGCGGCATGGGAATCGATTTCTGGGGCGATGTCCACAGGACTGACCGCGACATTGGAATCGATCTCTGGGGCGATGTCCACAGGATGGACAGGGGCATCGAAATCGATCTCCGGGGCGATGCCAACAGGACGGGCCACGACATCGGAATCATCAAGGACGTCCACCGGCACCTGCACAACCCTAACATATTAGCAAGCACATTGCAAATAATCAAAAACCACAAATATGGTAATAAGCCATTATTTTTTACCTTGTGCAGCTCACCGGGGGATCTCATCCCTCCGGGGGCCATCTCCTCGTCCTCGATGGGGGCCATCACCTTGCCGGGGGAATACTGCTTCTCAACGGCGACTATCTCCTCAAACTCGGTCTTGAGCCTCACATAGGTGGCAATCAGAGTTCCTGGGGTAGGCACGGTGGGGCCCTTGCTGTTCTTCCAACTTTCTTTGAGGAGTTCGTCCGCCAACGTCCTCAACTCTTTGGCCAGTGCTTGTTTCTTGGAGTTCTTCGTCTCCATGGGTTGGCCCGCCAACATGGTCAACTCGTTGGTCGGTGCTCGCTTCCTGGAGATCGCTGTCTCCAGTGGGTTGTCCGCCGGCAACTCTTTGCCTAGTGCTCCAGGATCCATCAATGAACTGACAAACAAAAAGCAATCGAAAGGAAACCACAATCGCAATGAAAACGGGAAAAGAATAGGATGTGAGAATCGGTCGGTGCTTCGCAAAAAGAAGATTCTTGGAATGAAAATATAGCAGCATAACTAATTCGCCCACCTTTCCTTCGTCGGTACAGAAGAAAAATGGCAGAAGTGAGTAGCCTGGAGTGAGGTTTTCTTCAAGAAAGGTAAGAAAGGGCTTGAACAAGCGTTCCAGTGAAATGATGGTTGCTTCGTCCAGTCCAACTTGGAGGCCACCTTACCACTGCTGGTAAAGGTGTGGGTTTTGTGATATGATGGGTCATGACGGCCACACCGGGGTGACAGGTGAGTCTCGACTATAGCACCTCGCTGTGATTTGGTGGATGGTACGCGGGCCCGGATGCTTTGAAATGTCCCGCATGTAGATAGAGCGGCTAGTCATATAGGAGTTCTCAATATTGTGCACCGCGACCAAGGCGAAGAGGAAAACGAGAGAACTACGTAATTAATGCATGAGTTTAATTAGGGTAGTTTTGTAAAGTACGAGATACATTCCTCCAATCGCAAAATGCCTTGGTTCATGAGATTTGAGATTTGAGCCCTATAAACCGGAAGGGAGGGAGTACTGCACATGGTGTAGTCTAGTCACTTGTTGAAATCTCTAGAAAGGCAAATACTCCTTTCCGGTTTACAGGGCTATACTACTCCCTCCGTCTAGGTGTGTAAGTCATCTTACGAAAACCAAATAGTCCCAAAACACTTAGGCGCGGTGCATTAACTTCTACCTTGTTTCTTGTTTCTTGACATATCAACCAATAAGAGATGAGAGGTGTGCATGCTTTTAATGACTTGCAATGGCTAGTTCATTGCATGCAATGCTATTAATTAGCAAATAAACATTGGTGACCCCAGGAGGAAACAGTGCTAAGCGCGTGGACCTATGCAGAATGAGTATCAACCAATGGATAATGGAGTTTAATTGTTAAACAATAGCAATTTTGTCTCATGCGAGAGCCTGGCTAGTACTCCAAGGAACCGCACCATGCGAGCGTTCGCAACTGCCACGTTCGGGTTGCGCTTGGCTTTTCGCCTCTTCGAGAAGACGAACAATGATGTTACTCCTACTTCTACAGTATCGAATCCACTGCTGCATGTCCGTCCACCTCGTGCGGGAGGGATAGCGTGTAGCGAAAGCTTCTACTTACTGCTCCTGCCTTTGCGTCTATGACAGGTGGGCCCAACAGGTGGTTGGCCCTCCTGTCATGCAGCCAAAGGCAGGTGCAGTTAAGGCACCAGAGCTCAGTCCGCGAGGGAGAGGGCGTTGTAGTAATCAAATTTCTCGGTCTTGTACGAGTTGACGCGACACATCAAAGCACTGCACTCGATATAAGTCTTTTTACACATTTAAAATGGGCTACTTCGTATGTAGGAGTAGACATATTCTGCTTCGTATGTAGTCACTTGTTGCAATCTCTAAAAAGACTTATATTTGGAAACGGAGGGAGTACAACGCATGCATGCATGCCGTGACTTTCCTTTTGATACTTGCATGTGTTGATTTGATGCACCTTGCCAAATTTTGACTATAAATTTAACTAACCAATTTTTCATGCATGTCACAAAAAATTATGGGCTGTTTGGATTGTGACTATGTTTGTCTTATGTTGCCACATTATTTTTCCCACACTTGCCACACTTGCCTAACCTGAGTTGCTCAAATTGTTAGACACACTTTGGCTTGCCTAAGGGAATCTTGCCACAATTTTTGTGTCTATGACATGTGGGGTTCACTGCTAATAAAAAATTCTTGTCTTAGGTGTGGCTTATAAAAAAGACTTATATTTAGGAACGGAGGGAGTAGAAAATATAAATAATAATGCATGTTGGGGCAACCCACGTTTCTGCTAATTTTAGCCGTGGGCTTGTTCACAATTTTTACGAGGGTTGGTTGTTCATTTAATGGAGGGACTTGTAGTACCAGACTTGAACGATACAAAGTGCGACCTGGCACACCGTAACACCACTTGGAACAAGCGGGTAGCTATCTCAAAAAACAATCAACAACTAAAAAAAAACCGCGACCTGGCATGTAGTAGTACACAATTTTAAACGATTGCTTTGATGGAGTGAAAAAGGAAAACTACCCCACTACGTATATATAGGCCGAAGCCTCCATGCTTGCTTGCTAGGGTTGCTCTATTCACACACTCTCATCCTCTCCAGATCTAAACAAGATAGGGGTAGTAACACTGTCTTTCTCCCTTCAAAAAACACTGGCTTTCTATCCTCACCGCTGGTTACAGATCCGGACGTATCCCCCTCCGCCGGTGAAGGGGAGGAGGGGCAGCATTTAGGCCGTCGTCGACAGCGAGGGAGGAGACCCACTGCCGGCCGCACCGTTATCTCTGGCCGAGCGCCGGCGCGGGAGGTCCTCCGATCCCTTCGTCGTTGCCTGTGGGCGGATCCGGCCTCCCGCCGCCCACCTATCCACATCCCGACGACCTTCAGGTATATCTTCGTTCGAAACCGCCTTAGCTCTACTTCCCCAGCTCACTACGTCGCTGCATGTGCATCATTTTCTACCTCTCACCCCCTCTCGATCGGATGGTCCAACGTCACATATTTTTTTCTTCTATTGTTAGAGGTAAAGCTACTTCATGGAGTCGAATCTTGTACTCCCTCCGTCCGAAAATACTTGTCATTGAAATGGATGAATCTAGATGTATTTTAGTTCTAGACACATCCATTTTGATGACAAGTAATTCCGGACGGAGGGAGTACTTGGTTCAAACAAGAAATAAAGTGGGGGTGGGGGAATTTAGTATGTACTCCCTCCGTTCAGAATTACTTGTCTCGGAAATGGATGTATCTAGAACTAAAATACATCTAGATACATCCATTTCTGCGACAAGTAATTCTGAACGGAGGGAGTACATCGGACTTGGTACAAACAGGAAGGAAAGGGAGTGAAAGTAGTACAGACTGGTCATCCAACCGGTCTCTTGGTCGAAAAGGGAAATATAGGGGTAACGTTGTACACAGTGGTATGACCAGGACTAGATTTGCTATCCACACATAGGAGTAGGTGGCTAGAGTGAACAAAAATGGGACCAACCCAGATATGTTTCTTGGATGTTTGTTTCTCGGGGCAACAAACTATGAATCACCACTTTATGCCCATGTTTACGTACATGGTGTTGGACTACTGGTGCACCCACTGTCCCATGCCCTTATACCAAATATTTAGGCTCCGTTCGGAATAAAGGGGCAGAAAACATAGGTCTTGATGAAAATAGAGGAATAGGAAAGGAATGTAGGTATAAAACTATGGAATAGCGAACCGGAGGAAACTCTCAAGAGAATGTGTTCGGATGGACTACGAAATGTACAGATTTTTTTTTTAGAGTAGCATGCTTGGCAGTATGAGATGCTATTTGTTTATTCAGCTGCACAGTGACTACTCTTGTCCTCACCTCACGTACCACACATAGGTTGATTTTTTTATTCTGGCAACACAGCACAACAACATGTCTAACGCATGGCAGCGAGCGCCTGCCTCGGGCTTCCGCCCAAAAAATGAACAGCGCGTGGATGTTTCTAATCCTATGGAATCAGTACTACCAGACCAGCTTTCCTATGAAACACTATTCACCTTTCCCGTGTTCCGAACGGTTGGAATTGAAAGAATACCGTAGGAATTGTGTTCCTACGAAGATCCTGCACCAAACCTGTGAACCGAACGCAGCCTTAGCTGTTCTTAATCTAATGTCCCTGGTAAAAATGAAGCCATGCCACTGTTATAAGCCATGACAAGTTTAGCCAATTGTTTTTGCCTGTAATTGTTTGAGACTCTGACTGTTTCCTCTGTGCCTTTTTGTGCAAACAGGGATATCCAATTCACCTGGTTGCTGTTGTGACCTTTTGGTGCACTGCACAAAACTCTTCTTAAAAGAAGTGACTTTTGTGCTGTTTAACTGGAATGTCAGAATGGAACAGTTGGTTCATTTTGGTGGAACTGCACAAAGGGAGATCTGTGTTCCAATCCTCATCATCCATATTGGCGCCATAACCTTCCTTTAGGTAAGAATGATATTTAATGCATGTGTTCATCTCTATTTTCCGACTGCCATGAGAAAATAATGTTGTTTTTTACTAGTACACTTGTACTCCCTCACTAACAAAACCAATTCTGAATTAGAAGGCCAATCATGTACTTGGTTTCACCAACTGGTGAGGAGAAAGAGAAACAGCGCATGAAGAGGAAGAAGAAGAAGAATATACAGTGCCAAGGCGATCTTGCTGAAGCCAGAGGCCTCAGTCGAGGCCATTCAAGGGCTCCAGCAACGACTACCTTACATGTGAGACGATCCTCCAGGGAGCCCTTCCACTTCTGCTATCTCACTTAATTAATTAGGAGTACTTAAGTACCACTAATTTATTACTGCCTGATTTTCCTGTTGGAGTTAAACAAATCTTTAGTAGGACCCTATGCTGAATCATGTACGTGTGTATGTTTGTCTATGGAGGTGAATCATGTGGTGGAGCAGGGAGGGAATATTATTAGTGTCATGACATAATAGTGCTATTGTTTTGCATGTCAATTTATTGCCATTGGTTCAATGAGGCAATGTTTTGCGTATTGTCCATCATGAATTTGATGCTACTGTTTGAGTAATATGCTAATGTCTTCCTATCCTTTCTCACTAAGCTAATGAAGGTTTCACCTTGTTCCTACTTGTGCAAACAGGGATCATGTTGTGCCAATCATACATTTTAGTGGAACTACACAAGACAATACAATGAACTGTATCCCAGCCAGTGCTTTAACTCTGCTGGAAGTTCTTGATAATCTTTCGATATAATCTCAGCACTCGTAAACAAGAGTGATTTCAACCATACATTTGAAGTGCACAAAAATATATATTATTATGTGATTCCAGTGAGTGCTTTATCATCTCTTATGGGACTACATGAATAAGCTTTTTTCTCGGGTTGGTACGGGCCTAAGGCCTTCATCCATATTAGTTTGCTGTCATCTCTATTTGTATCGTGCTACTGTCATGAGAAACTCCTTTATCTTTGCACGTTAAAGTTTTGCAACCTATGATAAATGGCAATGCTTTGAGTGTTGAGTTGAGCTAATTGGCATTGATTAAATAAACTAATACCTCTCTTTAAGCAAGACTACTATGTTGCTAACTTTACCCATTAAGATAATGAGGGTGCTTCTATTTGTTAGTGTATGTTTCATCAACTAGTCCCACTATTACAGTAATCTCACTCTCTCTCAATATATGTGCCAACAGGGATGCTCGATTTTGGTGGAACTGCACAAAAACTTTGGGTGCTTCATTGCCTCGACAGCTTCCGTCCTTTCCTATCAGTCGCTAATCTCCGCTTGCTTTCTTCCTTTGCTGTCAGTCGCTTGGCTTATCTCGGCTTCCAGTCAAAGGAAATAGTAATTGATATGCTACCTCACACAGGTTGGTACTGGTCTTTATCCTGATTATTGTGCCTGTCATATGTATTGGTAATTTGGTATTGTGCTACTGTTTGCCGATTTCATAAAGGAGTAATTTGGAGCCTGAACTCGCAGGCAAATCATTACATCGGGTGATTTCAGTAGAACTACACAAAATGATCAGATGGACAGGTACTTATGCTGCTGCTATGTACTCCAAAGTTCACTCAGACAAGCATCGATGTTGACAAGAAGTGCCTATATTCATTCGAGTATCAACCGGCGTCAACCAATTGTCAAACTCCAAGTATTAGGAGAGTGAACGCCAAAAATATTGCTTGGTGCATAGCCCAGAAAAACGCAGTCCAGTCTTTGGTCCCAACTTGTGCCTTTTGGTTATCGACACATATGGTAGCGAACTATATGGCATGGAGTCTAAAGATTCCAGACAAGTTGGTTGACGCGTATATTCATCTGGCACTTAATCAGTCTGCAAGTCAAGGATGCTCCATTTCAGTTGAACTGCACAAAAAATTTGGGTGGTTCATTTTCTCAACCGCCTCCTTTCTCGTCTGCAATGTAGAATTTTGGCGAGATACATGACCAAGATGAGCCAGTAAACTAGTTGGATGAAAGTAGTGGCCAAGTTGCTCAAACCTCCCTCGGCACGTGGCCACTATTTGAGGATAAACCTACAAGCAAAGTTCAGATTGTCTGTGCTGCCTCTTATGTACTCGAAACTTTACTCGTACAAGAACTAATTTTAGCAAGAAGTACCTCCGATTGAACACCATTTACCAGTCTATACCCTAGGTAATTAAAGCTCGTACATGGATCATATTGGATGTGATCTCAATCATTTGGATGCATAAACATACTGAACATGTGTATATCTGAATCTTTTTGTGAATTATTTATGAATATTGTCGTGTGATCTATCAATCATTTGGATGCATAGATATGCTGAGCTTGTGTATATATGAATCTTTTGAGTTGTTGATAGTGAATGTTGGCTATGAATATGAACATGTCCTGTGAACCTGAGTTTGATATAAATGTTTACCTTTTCTGTTGTATTTGTGTGTGAACTTGTTAGTATGCCTACTATGGGGTATAAAACGCATGTCTCTTATAAAAGTAATGATGTGTCCAATTTATGTTTTCCCTTCTAACCACATTATATATATTTATATTATTACTATTATCATATATTTTATAGAGACTTATATATACATTATAAAAACATCCCACGTGTTATTAACTTATAAAAGTAAATGTTTAACGGAAGTTGGCAAGGAAAATTCTGGTTGTTTTTGACTCACAGGCAAGGAAAATCCTGGTGATTGCGTACAAAAGCTTGCGAAGATTTGATTGACCAATTTAATAATAACGCGCTCATTTTTATTTTGAGCAATAACTCGCTAATTTCTTAATTATATATATATATATATAATGTGCCTCTCCGGTTTATTCTTTGATATTAATTGCTCCTTCTAACATAACATTATATATATAACGAGCCCACCTAATACGTGTATTTCAAGGAAGTGCAAATGGGTTGGGTTTTCTTAGAAAATATAAATGGGCCTGATTGACGCGAAATTATTTGTTCACCCAGCCCAGCAAATGGACTGTACATTCTAGAAAACATGGGTTAAATATATGCCACATTTTTGCAGGCTGACATGTGGGCCAATAGGTCGAAGCCTACGCAGGGCGTTGTCAACTTGGTCAACAAATGATTGTGTCATCCACAGCCATTGGATTTATATCCAACGGCCGGCATGCACCTTCAATCTCTCGTCTTCTTCCTCCAGCGTCGTCGGGACCGCCTGGTCCGTCCTTCGGCGGCTAGCGGCTCTGCTTAGCACGCATCGCTGCGAAGCGCTACCCCACCGCCGGCCAGGCTATCCCTCCACCCCTCGACACCTCCTGTTATTCTCCACAGACTACAGCCCCACGCCGCAACAGAACCAGTTATAACCCTTCTCCTCCTCTCAATTTGCGACTCCACTGCCGCGTTTTCCAATCTCCGAGTCATTCCCGTCCGGGGCCTCGCCGTCGTCCACCGCCTCGCTGCGTTCGGTGCTGCATGGTCAACAAACGAGAGTCATCGGAAGAGGACTGTACGTGGAGAGCCTGACGGCTGGGACCCACGAGGTCCATGGTCGCACGCAAGGAAAGGTCCTCCTTATTAAGCTGAAAAAATGTTTCCTCCACCTGACAGCTGGGACCCACTGGCTGTATCTTCGCACGGAAGGAAGTGCCTCCTTGTTTTGCAAAAAAAAATTATTCATCCCGTTGACAGCTGGGACCCGTCAGATTTGGTGACTGACTTGTGGGCCTACTAAGCGGACGTGTACGCACGGCTTTGTCAACTTAATCAACAAATGATTCTAGCAGCTGGACCGTTGGATGTTAATCCAACAGCCGTGCTCCTTCTTCAACCTCTGTTCTTGCTCCTGTCTCCCGTGGGCGGCACCGCGGCTGTGCTGCCGCGTACCCGAATCAGTGAAGTTTCCCACTCCTCTCCATCTGCGACTCCACTGCCCCATTTTCCCCATCTCCGGGTCGTTCCAGTCTGGGTGCGCTCGGCACGGTGTGGTCAACATGGTCAACAACCGAGAGTCGTCGGAAGATGACCGTACATGAGAGGCTGACAGTGGGGACGCACCACGCCCATGGACGCATGCATGCAACGGAATGCGGCGAGGTCAACGTGGTCAAGGAACGACTTCCATCGGAAGTATACTATACGTGGAGAGTCTCAGCTGGGTCCACGGCCGCAGCAAGTAAGTGCCTCCTTATTACGCGGAAAATAATGATTCCTCCAACTGACCGCAAGGACCCACTGGACGGGCCACCGTATTTTGCGAAAAAAACATTTGCCCCCTGACTGCTGGGACCCACCTGACGGGCCACCGTATTTCGCGAAAAAAACAATTCCCCCCGCTGTCAGCTCGGACCCACCGGAAGTGCCTCTTTATTACACACACAAAAATGAATACTCCCCCGGCTAGCTGGGACTCACCTTGGTGGGAGGCTGACTTGTGGGCCTACTAAGTTGACGGGGACGAAGGGTTTTGTCAACTTAGTCAATATGAACGATTCTAGCTCCAGTGACCGTACGATGTCCATCCAACGGCCGTAGTGCTTCTTCAACCTCTGGTCTTCTTGCTCCAGCCGCCCAAAGCAGCGCCGGTCGTGCCGCATGCTCCTGCCTCCCGTGGCCGGCTGTGCTGCCGCGGAGGCCTCACCGCCCCCTACTATTCCCACCGCTGGCCAGGCCCTACGGTGACGGCAGCCTCACACCGCAGCCGAACCAGTGAACCCTCGTACTCCTCTCCGCGTGGGCTTCCACTGCCGCATCTTCCCCGGCTCCGCGTCGTCCCCTTCCTAGGCCTCGCCGTCGTCCACCGTCGTGGTGCTCTCCGCGCGGTGTGGTCAACGTGGTCAAGGAACGACTTCCATCGGAAGAGTACTATACGTGGAGAGGCTGACAGCTGGGTCCATGGCCACAGCCCAGTTTTTTTGTGATTTGCCAAGTAAGTCGCTTTGTCAGGCCTGTTGGGCTGCAAATCTTTCAAGACGAGGAGAGCTTTCATTCGGCTGGCCGAGAAAATGGCCCATCAGTAATGAGAAATGGGTTGTACATTTTTAAAACACATCAAACCGACAATTAGTTTCAAATATCTTTTTTTTCATTTCGAGATTTTAAATTACATTAATTTTTATGCGTGGAGAATTTGTTGGATTTTATATTGATATACATTTATTTTTAAAATCAGTTTGAATGTGATTCGAAATTTCGCGATTAAAAACAGTTCGGACCGCACCGAAATATGCAAAATTTCGTATAATTTTTTAACCGTGGCCACAATATGGGTTGTAATGCTAACAAAAAGAATATGGACTCCAAAAAAACCTTAATAATTAGCAAATGGGTTGTAAATTATTAGAAATAATGGCAGATGGGATGTACGCTGTTTTCCACAGATTTGAGGCTTTCCTAAAAAAAGGTTGACGCACAAGCAGTGACTGTTGGATGGCCATCCAACTGCCGTCGTGCTTCTTCAATCTCTGCTCTTCCTGCTCCAGCTGCTCAAACAAGCGCCTACGGGACTGCATGCTCCCTCCTCCCCGCGGACGGCTCTGCTGCCGCACAGGCCTCACCGCCCCACCGTACTCCCATCGCTGGCCTAGCCATCCCTCTACTCACCCACACCTGTTGTTATTCTCCGGGGACGGCAGATGAACCAGTAAACCCTCGTACAGTCGTACTCCCCTCCGCGTGGGAAACAACTGCCGAGTCTTCCCTGCCTCCGTGTCGTTCCCTTCCTAGGCCTCGCCGTTGTCCACCGCCCTGGTGCTCTCGGCGCGGCCTGGTCAACGTGGTCAACGACCGACATGCATCTGAAGTGGACTGTACGTGGAGAGGCCGACAGCTGGGTCCACGGCCGCACGCAAGGAAATGCCTCCTTATTACGCGCAAAATAATGATTCCTCCACCTGACATCAGGGACCCACCGAAAGGGCCTCTGTATTTCACGAAAAAACGTTACCGCCGCTGACAGCTCGGACCCACCAGCTATATCTTCGCACGCAAGGAAGTGCCTCCTTATTACGCACAAAAAATGAATACTCCCCCTGCTAGCTAGGACCCACCATGGTGGGAGGCTGACTTGTGGGCCTACTAAGTTGACTGGGACGGGGGCCTTTGTCAACTTTAGTCAATATGAACGATTCTAGCTCCAGTGACCGTACGATGTCCATCCAACGGCCATAGTACTTCTTCAACCTCTGGTCTTCTTGCTCCAGCCGCCCAAAGCAGCGTCGGTCGTGCCGCATGCTCCTGCCTCCCGTGGCCGGCAGTGCTGCCGCGGAGGCCTCACCGCCCCCTACTATTCCCACCGCTGGCCAGGCCCTGCGGCGACGGCAGCCTCACACCGCAGCCGAACCAGTGAACCCTCGTACTCCTCTCCGCGCGGGCTTCCACTGCCGCGTCTTCCCCGGCTCCCCGTCGTCCCCTTCCTAGGCCTCGCGTCGTCCACCGCCCTGGTGCTCTCGGCGCGGCGTGGTCAACGTGGTCAAGGAACGACTTCCATCGGACGTGGACTGTATGTGGAGAGGCTGACAGTTGGGTCCACGGCCGCAGCAAGGAAGTGCCTCCTTATTACGCGGAAAATAATGATTCCTCCACCTAACAGCTGGGACCCACCGGACGGGCCACTGTATTTTGCGAAAAAATGTTTCCCCCTGACTGCTGGGACCCACCAGCTACATCTTCGCACGCAAGGAAGTGCGTCCGGGCAAAAAAACGATTCGCCCCCCTGACTGCTGGGACCCACCAGCTACATCTTCGCAGGCAAGGAAGTGCCTGACAGTCGGGACCCACCTGGTCAAAGCGTACGTAGCATTGTCATTCTGGTCGCGAACGTGTACGTAAATACTGGTCGATGTAGAGGCGCGCACGTGTCGTAGTAGAGGCGCGCACGTAGCATGTACACGTACGTACAGCGGCCAGTGTGCAAGAAAGAAAATACGGCCACGTACGTACATATGGGCAGGGTCTCGAACGCCTACTCGCGCATACGTACGGCCAGGGCTCGTGTACATGGCTGGGTCAGAACGGAGAAACAGCGTCGTCGCCGTGTTCATGGGGAGCCAACCGGCTGGGTCGGAACGGAATGCCTCGTCGTGTTCATCGGGAGGGCTTGGACGGAACAGCCGATGGAAACGAGGCCTAGCGTACCGCAGAACGGAGGAAACGGCCTTGTGTTCGACTGGCCACGTTTGAAACGGGATCCTGTTCATCGGGAGGGGTCTAGCGTACCGCAAAACGGAGGAAACGGACCTCCTACGGTCGAAACGGGAGTCCTGTTGATCGGGATGGGTGTGGCGTACCGCAAAACGGAGGAAACGGACTTGTGTTGGAGCGCTACGGTCGAAACGGGGGTCATGTTCATCAGGAGGGGTGTGGCGTACCGCAAAACGGGACTCCACGGGACACTGTTCATCTCCACCGTCGACCCCCTCCCGCCTCCACGGGCTACTGTTCATCCACCGTCGACCTCCTCCAGCCTCCACCTGCGACTGTTCATCCACAGGCTCCTGTTCATCCAGCCTCCACCACGCGCTACTCCACCGGCTACTGTTCAACCAGCCCTCTCCACGGGCTCCTGTTCAACCACCCCTCCACGGGCTACTGTTCATCCAGCCCTCCACCGTCTACTGTTCATTCTGCCCTCCACGGGGTGGTCCTGTTTATCCTGCCCTCCACGGGGTCCTGTTCATCCAGCCCCAACCGGCTCGATCGATCAGGGTCCTGTTCATCCAGAGGCAACACCACGGGGTTCTGTTCATCCACCCCCACCGGGAACTGTTCATCCAAACCCCCCAGCAATGCTCACTGTTCATCCAGAGGCAGCATCGATCGGCTTCAGTTAGCAGCAGTAGCGAAGGAATCGCTCGATCGGGTTCAGTTAACAGCCATCGATCGATCGCTCGGGTTCAGTAACGCGTAGCCTGCAGTGCAATCACTCGGGTTCAGTTAGAGCCCAGCGCCTCGCTCGGGTTCAGTTAGAGCCAACACCTCGCACACACGTGCGTATGTGTACGAGAGAAACGCGCATCGCTCGGCCCCCGACCTCCCACCGTAACCGGGAACTCCCCGAAATTTTCCTCGCCCTCGCTTCTACCACGGTTTTTTCCATCATGGACGGCCCAAAGAATGTCATGCAGCTGCGTCTCCGGCCCGCCCAGGACGAAAAGCCCATTTTCTGTCATGATTTTTTGTCATAGAAGTAGGAGCCCACCACATCTATGATGATACCGGGTTTTATCACAATTATCGTCATAGAAGTGTCATATGTATGACAGAAAAAAAATTCGTTCGGCCCAAAATGTCACGGATGTGTCTTTTTTTTGTAGTGCTTAGTGTGCTATCAAACGTCACAACGTAACTGGGTGATTATAAAGATGCTCTACAGGTGTCTCCGATAGTGTTTGTTGAGTTGGCATAGATCGAGATTAGGATTTGTCACTCCGATTGTCGGAGAGGTATCTCTGGGCCCTCTCGGTAATGCACATCACTATAAGCCTTGCAAGTAATGTGACTAATGAGTTAGTTACGGGATGATGCATTACGGAACGAGTAAAGAGACTTGCCGGTAACGAGATTGAACTAGGTATTGAGATACTGACGATCGAATCTCGGGCAAGTAACATACCGATGACAAAGGGAACAACGTATGTTGTTGTGCGGTTTGACCGATAAAGATCTTCGTAGAATATGTAGGAACCAATATGAGCATCCAAGTTCCGCTATTGGTTATTGACCGGAGATGAGTGTCGGTCATGTCTACATAGTTCTCGAACCCGTAGGGTCCGCACGCTTAACGTTCGATGACGATCGGTATTATGAGTTTATGTGTTTTGATGTACCGAAGGTTGTTCGGAGTCCCAGATGAGATCACGGACATGACGAGGAGTCTCGAAATGGTCGAGACATAAAGATTGATATATTGGAAGGTTATATTCGGACACCGGAAAGGTTCCGGGGGTCACCGGATAAATACCGGAGTACCGGGGAGTTACCGGAACCCCCCGGGGGTCAATGGGCCTTCATGGGCCTTAGTGGAAATAGAGGGCAGCAAGGGAGCTGTGGGGCGCGCCCCCCTAGGCCAAAACCGAATTGGTTTAGGGCTTGGAGGGCCGACCCCCTCTTTCCTTCTCCCCTCCTCCTCTTTCCTTCCCCTCCTAGTTGGACTAGGAAAGGGGGAACCTACTCCTAGTAGGAGTAGGATTCCCCCCTTGGGGCGCACCCTATGAGGCCGCCGGCCCCCTCCCCTTGCACCTTTATATACGGGGGCAGGGGGGCACCCTAAGACACACAAGTTGATTGTTTAGCCGTGTGCGGTGCCCCCCTCCACTGATGTCCACCTCGGTCATATCGTTGTAGTGGTTAGGCGAAGCCCTGCGTCGGTAACTTCATCATCACCGTCATCACGCCGTCGTGCTGACGAAGCTCTCACTCGATACTCAGCTGGATCTAGAGTTCGTGGGACGTCACCGAGCTGAACGTGTGCAGATCACGGAGGTGCCGTACTTTCGGTACTAGGATCGGTCGGATCGTGAAGACGTACGACTACATCAACCGCATTGTCATAACGCTTCCGCTTTTGGTCTACGAGGGTACGTGGACAACACTCTCCCCTCTCGTTGCTATGCATCACCTAGATGGATCTTGTTTGTGCGTAGGAATTTTTTTGAAATTACTGCGTTCCCCAACAACATCTTCAAGAGCACCATCTCCTCTCAAACCCTAGTTCATCTCTTGTGTTCAATCTTTGTACCGGAACTATAGATTGGTGCTTGTGGGTGACTAGTAGTGTTGATTACATCTTGTAGTTGATTACTATATGGTTTATTTGGTGGAAGATTATATGTTCAGATCCAATATGCTATTTAATACCCCTCTAATCTTGAGCATGATTATCATTTGTGAGTAGTTACTTTTGTTCTTGAGGTCACGGGAGAAATCATGTTGCAAGTAATCATGTGAACTTGATATGTGTTCGATATTTTGGTAGTATGTATGTTGTGATTCCCTTAGTGGTGTCATGTGAACGTCGACTACATGACACTTCACCATATTTGGGCCTAAGGGAATGCATTGTGGAGTAGTTATTAGATGATGGGTTGCGAGAGTGACAGAAGCTTAAACCCTAGTTTATGCGCTATTCCGTAAGGGACCGATTGGATCCAAAAGTTTAATGCTATGGTTAGAATTTATTCTTAATACTTTTCTCGTAGTTGCGGATACTTGCGAGGGGGTTAATTATAAGTAGGAGGTTTGTTCAAGTAAGAACAACACCTAAGCACCGGTCCACCCACATATCATATTATCAAAGTAGCGAACACAAATCGAATCAACATGGTGAAAGTGACTAGATGAAATTCCCGTGTACCCTCAAGAACGCTTTGCTTATTATAAGAGACCATTTTGGCCTGTCCTTTGCCTCAAAAGGATTGGGCTACCTTGCTGCACTTTTGTTACTACTATCATTACTTGCTCGTTACAAATTATCTTGCTATCAAACTACTCCGTTACTTACAATTTCAGCACTTGCACACATTACCTTGCTGAAAACCACTTGTCATTTTTTTTTGCTCCTCGTTGAGTTCGACACTCATACTTATCGAAAAGAGCTACAATTGATCCCCTATACTTGTGGGTCATCATCCCAGCAATCGTGGAGAAAAAGAGAAAATCCTCACCAGAGGACCCTAAAATAATTGAAAGGGCGTGTTTTCCTAGCATTTTTACTCTTTTGCCAACTGTGTTGCTAATGATGGTGTTATCTGAAATAATTCAAAGGGGATGTTTTTCCTGGTATTTTCTATTTTTTATTTAAAATTTGGTTTTCCTTTTCTTTTGCCAACTAGATTACTAATGATGACGTTATTATTTAAAATACACAATTATAAATATTAAGCCCAACAAGTTGTTCTCCTCCACATTAGTTTTGTGTGGGAATTGGACGCAACTACAATTGAAAGGACACTATTATGAATTAATACATGTTTATGAATTTTCATGCATTTTGTGTAGATTTACTGTCATGTATTAATTACTAATATCTGATTTCTCATAAGGACAATTGTTTATGTCACCAGTTATGCATATTTTCGTGTCACTATCTTTGAAAATCCATTACTAAGTTATATGTGGTGGTATTTTTTTAAGTATAATAAAGAGGAAGACCTGCATCAACCGATACAAGAAGTCTCTCCTCCCACTGAACACACATCGCTGGAAGGCCTGAAATAAATCCAGAAAAATGTTAGCACCAGTGTCAAGTATAGGACTTGAACCTTGGTGGATTGAGATATCACTGACAATTACTTCATACACGACACATCCTCAGCTGACGTGCGAATGACCAAGCAATCCACCATGTATTAGCATTTACCAATGGCGCCTACAGGCTGTCGTGCTAAAATCGTCTCGGCTTCATCGTCCGTGTAGCAACGCTGATACCACTATCTTTCTAACCATCAAATCACAAGTTCTGCTATGCCTAGACAGGTGCCACGAAAAGGAAGAGTATTAAAGAGAATATTTTCAAGGAAAGGAAACTTTAATTGTCTTAAGCAAAGTAAGATCTTACAAGTAACATGTGCGGTTCTGGAGACAAAAGTGTTGAGATGCTGCCCGTTTTACATGTATTGAAATGCAAGCAACTAATCTCACATGTCTAGCCTGTAACTAACTACCCATTTTCATGCTTCTATATAGGGCAATAGAATCTAGTATTACTGATTAAACTGAACTGCCTCTGCATGTGTTAGCTGTTAGCTAGCTGCAGGTTCATCATACTTTAAAACTCCTGAAAGACAATTGCTCATCTTCTATCCACAAGCAAATGATTGTATGATGATTGACTATCTGAAGAGAAATACACAAATTGCAATATACAACAAATATATCTGAACTATCTGGATTATGTACTAATCATTGAGAGACTTAGCTGGACATTTGCCCTTTTGTTGAGTGCTTGCTCATTGGCCTGAGGATAATTCCGTGAACCAACAACAGCTGGCGATGCGATGCGAGGGGTTTATGTGGACTTTCGGAGCAGGTAAGGTGTCACATTTGTCTCCCTTTCTCTTTTGACCTGTATTTCCTCTCCACCTATAGCTAGTGTAAACTGCATGCATACACAAGCATATGGAGACACACAACTACTAGTACTACTAAGCAGTGTGTAGCATTGTAACAAGGTAGCAGAGAGTGACACACGATCTACCAGGGATACGTCTGCTCACAAAGAAAAATGACATCTACAGTCCAAAGATAAACGACTTCCAATTAGATTTCCAGAGCATGACCAGTCGTCCCAGAGGAGATGGCGATGGAAAACGTTTTGAGCTAATTAGGTCGGAATGATGAGCATGGTAGAGCCCCCAGGAAGATAATGATTTGCTAAGCAACCAAATCAAATAATTATGTCTGCAGGGGAGGGGATGATTGCCTGGCCCGGGTCCAATTACACCAGTAATGATGATGGCTAAGCCATCCTTCCCTGAACTTGCATGAACTCGAGATGGTTGGAAGTTGGAACCGGCGGCAAGTTTGTGATGGACCGATCATGCCCAAATGCTTGGCCAACCTCCCCATGATGGGGATCGATCCGGTGCAACTATGCTTTTCTCTTCTGCAAATGTGCACGTATCCATCCACTGGAGCTGCGGCTTTGCCTTTCCCCGCACTCCATGTACACCCATACCATACGTGCCGTTTGCTGCGACTCCGGCCGACTGGTGCTGGCGCACCACCTACCGGCTGCAGGAGGTGACGGCGATCTGGCTCCAGCATGCACCAAAGCAAAAGAGTGTACTTAGTATACATGTGTGCGTATGTACAGTCACCGCCACTGTGCAGAAGTTTTTTTTAATGCTGAAGTAGATATATGAACTGGAGAGCCCCATGTCGCAGGCACAGGCCACGCTTGCCGCTTGATGACGGCGTACGCATTGTGCTGCGTGCACGAGAGATAGCTCAAGAGGTGCTACAGCATGTACAAAACGACGTACGTATACGTACGCAGGGCACACGGACACCACGAGCGAGTGGCGAGATCTGTCCTAGGCTCCTAGCATTCCACAGTTAGATTAGTTCTTCAGAGTACGAGCTTGATTAATAATTGAATAGTGCCTGGTGCATTGTTTCGGGGGGTACTACCAGTCGACCGTCAGCAGATAAAAGCGGTGACGGGGAGCATCGCTTCGCGCGTCAACGGTGCACATCGATGAGTGATGGAGTGGTGTTATTGACTCCAATTTTGTCCTGCCTTTGCTAGCTTGCAGGGACAGGAAATAGAGCACCAAACGAAAACCTGATAAACCTGGGAGATAAAATAAACTTTATAAAAAAATGCACGAAATAAACATGTGTAGCTAGGTAGTAGGAGTACTAGTACTTGTTGCATATGTTCATTGCTCAGGAATCAGGCTACTTTTGCTCGTGAATTCTGACGAGTTATTATGGCCTATGGGGGTTGGTTCGTTTGACCATGGTGTGCACTCGCACTGTGGTGTACTGTGGCGTAGATATAGTGTGATGGGATTTAAATTCATTGCAAGAGGGACCATGTGGAATCAATCTCTGGTTCACACTTGAGGCAAACTTGACAATTTTAACCTGTGAATGAAATCATTTCACAACATGAATTTCCACTGGAAAAAAATCACTCGGCTGACTTTTTTAGTGGCGCCCGGCACGAAGGCGCCACACTACACTGTGCAACGTCTCACAGATAGGCACTACACGTCTGGCCAACATCGCACCCGTGTGATCCCCAACCACTAGTGCAACGCCTAGAGGCTAGGCGCTGCACACTGACTTAGTAATTTTCGGATCACACGGGTGCGACGCTGGCCAGGTGTGTAGCGCCTATCTGTGAGGCGTTGCACAGTGTAGTGTGACGCCTTCATGTCGGGCGCCACTAAAAAAGATCAGCTGAGTGAAAAAAATTTAGGAGCAGTTTATTTTATGAAATGATTTCATCCACAGGTTAAAATTGTCAAATTTGCCCACACTCCACCAGCGACTCAACTCATGTCTCTGTTGAGTCCTCTGGATCGGTTAGGGTTAAGGATTCACGGTAGTCTTTACCTTTTCCTTGGATTGATGAGCCCGATGGGTGGCCATGGTGAGATGGTGGCGGCTGCGGTGGCAGAGAGTGGGTGAAGTGGTGACGGCACTTCCCGTCAGCACTGCACTAACCCTAGATCGGTAGGGATGTAGGTGGGGTGTACGGCGTTGCGACGAACCTCGTAATGCGAGCCGCCGTCCCCCACCTCTTTATATAGTGCAGGTGACAGGGGCCCGTCACCCATAGTGGGCTGAGCGCCCCCGATCAGGGCGCGGATCTAAGGGCCCGGTGGGCCGTTGGGCCCACACGGTGGAGATCATCCTAACAGTCTCATCATGGCAAGGGCAAGAGCAGCAGTAACAGTCCTTGCGGCAGAGACCCCTAACCTTTCTGCTCTGCCTGTACGAATCCACATGTGACTGCGCGCTTACTTTCTGATGAAGAAAAACATGACATCAAGGGGGCGAAAATAGGAACTGAGAGTGAAGTAGGAGTAATTAGAACAATCAATGCATCATCATGTGTGCAGTGCAGAGGGAAAACATCTCAGCACCTGGAGTTTGTGAGCGTACTTGATTCACTGTGACGAGCCTCAAAAGAGAGGCACATGCGAGCCTAGATCCAGCGCGTTGTTTAAGCCAACTTTACACAAATAAAAACTCTGAACTCGATGGCTTTTTCCTCTTAGTTTTATTTGGTTGACCTCAAAGCGTCACATGAGCCGGCGTACCGTGCATGTAGGTTTTGCAGGCTCAGATTCATCCCTGGAATCAGTATAGATATACAGCTCCAGCGCAGAAGATCCATTCATTCGTTCATTCATTCATATCTGCAGCATCCCTTCCATGCAGGAAAACATGTTCAGTCCACTCTCTCTGCTCGCCGCCTAACGGTCGGCACGGCGCGCAAACTGTCAATCGGCACCAAGATTTATTTAGAATCGTAGACGGATGGATTCCTCATCTCACCGCTTATTTTGTCACCATTATCAGTGTGTGAAACCCGGACCCGTCCACTACCGGATGGACGGCCCAGATGGGGCGCGTTCGGGCCGCGGTGCACGTGATGTGGACCACCGGGTTGGCTGCGAGTGTGGCTTGCAATCTACGGTGTCAGCGAAAGCGGTCCATAATATGGTGGCGTTTGGCGTGGCCGGGCGCCCTTTTCGGCATGGTTTCTACGTAGCCCCACGCCGTTCAAAGTGGTGGATGCCTCACCCCCATCCCCATGGATTTGATGGGAGTGTATCACCTACGTACGTACGTAGTACCACTCAAGTTTCCAAATCAATCATGCGTACATCTGTCTCACAAATCCACACCAAGTATCCAAGTTTACAATAAGCACTAAGTTTATGTTTACAGATATGTTAAAAGTGTGGCGTTAGATTATTTTTACGCTAAGAATCTGATGATAATATTTGTCATGTGAAAATACATAAAATTAACATGCTCTGTGTATAGGATTTCCCATGTTCTAAAGTGAAAATTGCCGTGTAGTGTAACAGAAAAAATTGTCATGCCACAGCAAGTAAGGCAATCTCCAACGCGGATGCTCAAATCATCTGCATACGTTCGCGTTCGGACCGCGCGGTCCGGACGTACCCAACGCGGACCTGTATCAGTCTGCCTGATAGTCCGGACGTACTTTTTCCTGCAAACCGAAGACAAACTGGGGGGCTTTGCGGCGTCCGGATCGTTGCCACGTCTGCGTCTGACCGCTCTGGCCCACAAAAAAACCTCTCTTGCCTGCACGCGCTTCCCGCCCGGCACCAGCTACCCGCATTCATGCCGCCGGAGAGTGGCCGGTCCGCATTGACGCCGGCGCAGAACGAATGCGACCTCTCACTGACGGCATTGAAGCGACGTGCCGGCTAAGAAAGCGCCGCTCGCTGCACGCCCGGCGAAACTCACCTCCTTGCCGCATTCATATGCCCAGAGATTGCACGCCTTCCTCCATTAAACCGGCACGTGCCCCGAGAAATCTACTCCGGCCACACATTCGTTCGCGAGCCGCTTGTCATTAAACACAATGTCGGTTGCCTCTGGTCGTCCCCCCGCTGTTTAAACGATGCCATACGCCGGGCAAAAATCGCACCACACTCCACTCCCATCTTCTCCTTGCACCATTTTCTCCACATTCTCCATGGCATTCGGCGACCAGAAAGACGAGTTCTCTTGCATAAAAGTCGGTTGGGTGGCCCATTGAGCCTGTCGGATACGAGCTAGGCAACTCTCTGCTCCACCTCCCTCGACGCTCCAGGCTGCTGCAGGCCAGCTCGCGGAGGCAGAAGTTTTAAGCCGACGTGTCGTTCAGCAACTCGTCGAGGAGTGGCGAGTTGCTCCAGACGGGCACACTAGGGACCACGACGGCACAAGCATCGTGGCTGCCGTGGAGGACGTTGTGTTGCACCACACCTCCCGTGCCTACGACTGCGCCATCCGCCTTCAACGTTTGCGTAACCGCGCCCTGCCGGTAGAGAAAGAAGCCGGCTTCACGAAGATCAACGAGGCGGCGTCTCGTGCGTCCGCGCCCACCGCCATCATCGAGGAGAAGTAGAACATGGGAGGCCGCCGCCGCTTGGGTCCCATGAAAACCACCGCCGAGGCAACGCCGGCGTACACAGCCGGTGTCTTGCCCGGTCGTAGGCCACCGTCGTCCCCTTCCCCTCCGGCTGAAGCACATCCCGGCAGTTCCACTCCAATAAGCGGCGCTGCCAAACATGGGGAAGCGAGCAGCCCTTTGCACTATAGCATATACCTCTGGGGCTCACGGCAGTTGGATGAGCGGGCTGCCAGACATGGGAAAGACAACGGAGATCCGCCGCGGCCGGCCGTTGTGTCATGGGGATGGATATCCGCCGCCGCCGCCGGTATACTAGTTTTACCTTAGTCTGGTGTAGTTTTCAGTTACAAAATGTCTAAAATGTAATGAATTTCGTTCGGTCTATATAAAATCCGTCGTGTTTGCATGAATTCCGTCCGGTTAGTTCAAACAGTGATTGAAATGGATGCGGCAACGTTGGATGGTCGGCTTCCGCATCAATTTCCGTGGACAGATGTCCAAAAAATTTACGTGTTAGTGTTGAAGATGCCCTAATTGCCATACGTTCGACCGGGATCGAGGGCGTCAACTTTTTTACCCAAACAATCTCACGTCAAATATATATTGAAATCCATAAGTTATCACAACGGTTTAGGATAGACAGAAGCACCCATTTCCTCGGATAATTGTGCTCTATACACAAAGGACAGAAGGTGCGACATAGGAGTATATCTTTTGAATAACGCAGCTAAACATCCTGACACTTTACAACGCAATATGACCATACTAATCGTTGCCAGCATATTCCAAGCGTGCGCCCACTGCTTCACGTGAAACCCCGTACGGTACAGTAAAAGCAGAACACACATGAAAAATTACAGTAAAAAGAAACCCGGATACGTACGATGACAAAAGTTGAGATTTTGTCACCACATTTCACCGACAAAACGCTCTCGGAAACGAACAGAGAGAAGAGGGCAAAACTGTTGATCAAACCGGATCGAGAAAACAGCTGTAGTTTTTCTGTCCGTTGCTCCTCGTCATCAGTTCCCAGTTCGCAACTCCTCATCACATCGCATGCACGCGCGCCCCTGCGCTTCTCGCGTTTCACGGGCAACTCCCCGCCCCGTCGTCGTCTTCTCCAACCTCTCGCCCGCCCCCGCCTTATCACCACCTCGCTCTCTTTTCCCTTTTGTATGCGCTCTTACCAACTGCACCGGACTCAACTGAGATCCATATATAACCAGGCAACCACCGCTGCCCCTCTACAGCCGAGGGGTGCCGTGCCGTGCCGCGAGGAGAGAGAAGAGGAAGGGGAGGAAGGGTTGGTGGTTGCGGATACCAGGAGGCCGCCGGGCATTGGGCTTGGGATTCTCGGTCCTTTCGCCAGGACGGCAGGACCAAGGAGGCCAGAGGACGACGGGTACAGTGAGAGGGCGCTGCCGAGGTGTCCCCTTCGCCTCCAGCCGCTTCCTCCTTCTTCAGGAGAGAGGAGATGGGCGAGACGGCCATGGCCGGGTACGGGCTGGACAGGCCGGCGCGCTGCAGCGTCAGCTTCGACACGCCGTGCGGCTCCCTGCTGCGCGAGCTCGAGGTGCGTCCCTCTCCCAGTCCCAGAAGCAAATGCGGCCTCTGTCTGCGGCATCCTTTGCTTGATTTACTGCTTGTTCTCTGCTTTTTCATGAGGATTTGGGAGGTTCGGAAGACGCCGGTTTCTTGATTTACTCGCTCGTTCCAATCATGTTGCCAGTCCTGTCATGGCTACAGGAACTCTGAAATTTTGCAGTGTATTCCTAGTTGCAGATTTTGAGCCGTCTGGATTTGATTGATGCATTTAATTTGCCCGCGTTTTTTCAAAGATAAAGACGAGGACGATGTTTCTCCAGGATTGTTCATAAAAGCCCAATTGTTTTCTTGTTTTCTTCAGTCGCAAGCTTCTGGTATTCTCTCCCGTAAAAGGTTGCGATTTTTAAAAGATATGTAGTGAGATTTTCAGAACAGCAGTGGGAATCTGTTGCTTCCGTTTACAGTTTCCTTTCGGCTTTAGGTGGAACTTTTCATTTACCGTCGGGTTTTCTGAATCTTGAGAGGTGAGGGGGGCAGGGAGATCTACTTTTCCTTCCCACTTGAACTGTTTGAGGTGAAAGGGGCTTAAAAATAGCACTGCTTCGATCCCAATGATTGAAGCCACTGCCTGCTGTAGCACCAGAAAGCAGAATAATTTTATGCTTGCTAGTACAATCTCAAGTTACCTATTATTACTCGAAATTCCTACAAGCATAACAAAGCACTAAGCATGCTTAAGTTGAAAATCATAACTGGGAAGTTTTTCTTTAATAATTATTATGGACTTTTTATGCAACCTTCTGATGCCGCAAAAGAAAAGAAAAAAAATCCTGTGTTCCCAATTTATTAGGAGGTATGAGAAAAAAGGAAATAGAATAGGCCTGGAAGGTTGAAGGTCAAGCAATCAGCTTGCGTGTTCAACATTCAACAGAAGTCCTGCCAGAGTGCCAGTAGGGTCTTTTGGTTGCTTGTGGTGTTCTGTTCCATGCACTAAAACGTGGGTGTAGCACCAGATAAAATTTTGTTTATTTTGATTTTAATGATGTGGACGTTATTTGATTATCATAGTTGCTATTAGGTACTGGCAGACACTTACTTTCTTATAAATATTACACACTCAGATTCTATTTTTGCATTGTTTCTGTTCCTCATGTTTGATTATCTGACACATGACTTCCTTTTTAGCAAATATGGACAGAGATCGGGGAGCGCGAACAAGATAAAGATCGGATGTTTCAAGAACTCGAAGCGGAGTGTATGCGTGTGTATCGTCGGAAGGTCGACAGTGCCAATGCTGATAGAAGCCAGCTCCGCCAGTCAGTGATGGCCAAAGAAGCAGAGCTTAAAGCTTTAGTGGCTTCGATAGGTGAAAATACTACACAATTTAAGGTATAATACATATCCTGCCGTAATCTCTAATTTCTTTTCTTATGCAAGGCCTCTAACCAATGGACCTCCTTGAATATGAGCTCAAGTGTCATGTTATTCTAAGTGTTGATTTGTTTACAGAGACTGAAATATTGGTAGTTCATTGAGTACAAGAAGTAATGAAATCATTGTTGATGTCATGCTGCACCTTGTGCAGAATATATCATATTCGGCGGTTTGGCTGTCATTTTTAAGCTATTGATGATAAGATGTGACATGAATAACTAAGTCAGCATGTTGGTTCGTGGTCATATGATGGATGGAGATGGGTAAATATTTGAAGAAAAGAAAAGGCAGTATAGAAATTGGTTATATTCTGTAATTCTGTATAACAGCTAACCATCCATTTAGTCAAAGATTTATTGAATATGGTGATCTATTATTATTCAAGGGTACCTGTATTACGCATCTAGAATTTCCATCTCCATGCGAGGTCGACCTATGCAGCACCTTCCAAAGGCGATTGCTCTTGGAATGGTTAGGAGACTTTACTGAAGTACGCCAAACAACGATAAAATACTAAGATTTTGTGTATCATAGATATTATCTGTTCTGTAATCATGAAGATTCATGTTTAGTGGTGCTGGAACCAAAAACTCTTTCAACTGACATCTTTGTACAATATGAACAAATAGGTATATTCCGTTGTTTAGTAATATGAATTCTCATTTTCAGGTGAATGAAAAGCATGCATCGTTGAAAGAACAACTTGCTGCAGTGACGCCTCTCTTGGATGATCTCAGGGCCATGAAAGAAGAAAGAATCAAACAGTTCTCAAATGTGCAATCGCAAATCGAGACGATAAATGCACAAATATCTGATCACAATTATCAGCATGATGATGGTTCGTCCAAACGTCTGAACAATGATCATGACTTGTCAACCAGAAGACTTGCTGATCTTCAAATGCAGCTACGCAATTTACAAAAAGAGAAGGTAATAATGGCCTTGACTAAAATACTTAGTGATCTAAAACGTCTTATATTTCTTTACAGAGGGAGTACTTAGTTGCATATGCTGCTTCAATCCAGTCATCAGAATCAGATAGGTTTGACCGTTTGTGTAGAACCATCAAAATTGTTTGATTGTACCTTAACTTCTCACACAAAGGGATTTGTAAACAATAAGCATTTGTGTCATAACCACTGTACGCTTCTCTACTGCTTTAGCTAGAAACATTTGTTGCCAACACACTAATAGCTATAAGAATTATACAGTTGAAATGGCAACTCATGCTATTTTTCTTGGCTGTGTCATATTAATAAAAATACTTTTCCCTTTTTGTTCAGTCTGACCGCCTTCAGAAAGTATTTGTATATGTGGATGAAGTGCACTGCCTATGCGCTGTGCTTGGGATGGATTTTGCAAAGACTGTAAAGGACGTGCATCCAAGTTTGCATGGGACCAACTCAGATAATTCGACGAATATCAGTGATAGCACCCTTGAAGGTCTTACTCAGACTATCCTGAAGCTCAAAGCAGAAAAGAGGACCAGAGTCTCCAAGGTGATTCCTCTTAGTGAAACTATGGCAGCGATTAGTTCTTGTCTCGTAGCCTCTCTAACTACTTGTATTGTGTTGATGTGTTCAGTTGCAAGAAATTGTGGGGAAACTCCACAAGTTATGGAATCTGATGGAGTCAACAGAACAAGAGAGGAGACATTTCAGCGAAGTAGCCGCTGTTCTTGGATCTTCTGAGGAAGAGATCACTTCTCCTAGTGTCCTGTCACTGGAGACGATTCAGGAGGTTTGCCAGCTTTCTATCGAATTATTCGCTTTTTTGTAAGCTGTAATTCTAACTTATAGTATCATTATGGTTCTTCAGACAGAAGAGGAGGTCGAAAGACTAACTAAGCAAAAAGCGAGTAGAATGAAGGAGCTTGTTCTTAAGAGAAGGGTAGAGCTAGAAAATATCTGCAGAAATGCACATATGGAGCCCGATACGAGCACAGCACCAGAGAAGATCGTTGCTCTAATCGATTCTGGTATTTATCCCACTGATCTCTTTTCTCTCGCGCATACGGTCTGTAAAATGCCCCTGCTGAATATCTTGAACGATCCTAGAACCTTTTCACTTGCAGGTCTAGTGGATCCTTGCGAACTTCTTTCCAACATCGAAGCGCAAATTGCAAAAGCAAATGAGGAATCTCATACGAGGAAAGATATCATGGAGAGAGTAGACAAATGGCTATCGGCCTGTGATGAAGAGACTTGGCTTGAGGAATACAATCAGGTATGCTTTTATTCATGAAATTATGCTATATTCAGATAAAATTTGGCTGACATCATACAGTGCAGGTCTGCTATGATTTAATTAATGTCCTCTTTAATGTTTGCATATGTCCTACTACAGGATGATAACAGGTACAGTGCGGGCAGGGGTGCCCACTTGAATCTCAAGCGTGCAGAAAAAGCGCGGTTACTCGTTCAAAAGATTCCAAGTGAGTCTCCCTTTCTTCAGTTGGAGGACACTTTAGTGACTTCCATATAGTGTTTTTGATTCAACCGAGCTCCATGATTCATAAGCACAACCTACCTCCTAGTTTTTTTTTAAAGATCCACGTCGCATTTGGTATGTTATATGATCGTAAGCTACATCTATTCTGCAGCTATGATTGACAACTTGATAGACAAGACATTTGCCTGGGAGGATGAAAGCAATACACCATTTCTATATGACGGGGTAAGTCACTGAGCTAGCTCACCATAATCATCAGAAGTCAAGCACACTAGATCTGATGCATTGAATTTGCATGTGAAGGTTCGTCTGGTCGCAATTTTGGAAGAGCAAAAACTCAGAAGAGTACAGAAGGAGGAAGATAAGAAACGATACCGGGTATAAATTCGACATGCCGTGCTCTTTCTGGCACTACACTCACTACAGAAGTCATCAATCTTGTTCATTAATTCTTACCGTAGGACCAGAAGAAGCTGCAGAATCTATTGCTTAAAGAAAAGGAGTTGATCTTTGGGTCCAAGTCTGTTCCGAGGAAAACAAGCAGTTTTAACAGGAGGACGAGCGGGCATCATCCAAATGGAAACGGGGCTGGTTTCATGACTCCGATGCCCCGCCGGGTGTCAGCGGGCAGTGCCACTCCTGAGCTTTTGACACCACGCTCGTATTCTGGCCGGTACAACAATTACTTCAAGGAGAACAGGAGGATGACGGCGACGCCACTCAACTTCTCTACGGCTTCCAAGGATGACAGCATGTCATCCTTCGCCTCCATTAGCGGCTCGGAGCCTGGTTCTCCATTGGTTTTGCACTGAGTATGATATCGCCCAACATTTCGTTACAAGTGATTTCCAGGATCTGTTGCATGAACCTGTGCTGATGTTGATCTGTAAACATGACATTTCTGATCAGGGAAGAGGACTTTCTTGGCGGGGAGGGTTGCGGTGGAGGCTACCGTCAAGATTGGGCAATTGTGTGCTAGCTGTTGACCATGCTAATGTGTGACAAAGATTGGACAGGATTTAGATAAGATTGGCTGTAGATACATGACCTAGCACTTTGTGGTGGTGTTGTAATTCCAGCTGCGAGTTTGATCGGTGTGTGGTTAGGGAACATGAGAAAGGTGTCAATGTATTTGTTTTGTGCTAATTGTTTTCTCTTTATAGTATTTCTAGTTGCGTATCATCATTTTGGATGTGAAACAAGAGATGGTCCTTTTTTTTTTGTATCACATAAAAGTGTTGTATCCTGTATTCAGCCTACATTACAGGTTGAACCTGATGTATTCCACTTTATCTTTTGGAGCATGTATAGGAATGGCACTTGCAGTGGAATGTCCAGCTGCTGCTGTATTCAACCTCTAGGAATTAAGCATCATCATTCAGACAGGCGCTTGCAGTGGCATGTCCAGCTGCTGAAAATATGATGTTGCAACATATGAAAACATGAACGCTATTCATGAAATTGTCTGGCCAACTGGCAAATGGTATGTAAACCTAAGGAACAAGGGGGACTGGGAGTACTCAATCTCCAAACACAGAACATGCTCTGATTCTGAAGCAGCTACACAAGTTTTACTCACATGCTGATATACCCTGGGTTAACCTAGTCTGGCAAGCACATTATTATAATGATATTGCACCACAATCATGTAACAACAAGGGATCATTCTGGTGGAGAGACTATATGAAGCCATTTGACATTTATAACAAGCTCACCACATGCATTGCCAGTGATACCATTCTACTCTGGAAAGACAAATGGAGTGGCCAACCTATAATGGATAGATCCTCTGAGCTACACTCATTTGCAGATGATGATCACATCTCAATGCACAAGGCAAAAATATCAGACAATTACTATTCCATGTTCCGCCTACCTCGATCAAATGTTGGATTTTTTTTGAAACTATGATGATTTTTATAGCAAATTCGGAAACTATACGGCCTAATGCATAAAAATCGAAACTATGACCCCGTCGGCCTTCTGTTGGCCGAAGAGGGACTTTTCGGCCTACCGTCGGCCAAAGTGGGCTCTTCAGCCTCCCGTTGGCCGAAGAGTGCCCAGCTGGGCCGAAGAGCACTTTTCGGCTTCCCGTTGGCCGAAAAGTGTCAGGGGCACAAAACGTAATTAAGATGGACTCAAATGAAAAAGTTATCAACATGAAAAATCTTCGCCTCGTCGAAACGGTTGATTTTGATATAAAAATCATCTTAATCCAAGCTCGTATGCAACCTATAGAGCCAAAACAAGGTCAGGGGCAGAAGCTGCAGAGTTACTTCGGACAGACCGAATGGATGTCAGAAAATTTGTCACGGAACACCCGGTGCACTCGGTGAGACCGTGTGGAATATAGAAGAGTACACAAGTTTGGTCACGTTCACTCTGTGAGGCCGAACCAAACCACTCGGAGGCTCCGAATGGATCCGAAAAATTACCAAAGATTCCTGTCCGAGTTAAAGTTAGGATTTTTGATCCGAAAAATTGTTCGTCTGCACCGGGAAGACTGCTTGCGTACCGCGCTTTTTGCCGGGTCTCCTTCGACGTGAGCTACGGTGCATCACCCCAGCGTCGAGGGTACACGGTGACGTTTTTATGTGCATCACTCCCGGCGTCGAGGGTGCACGGTGACGGACCTGAGAGGTGACCATTGCCTCTACTTTGCATGGTGGATGACGCCACCGCCGAAAGTTTTCGTCTCAATTCCTGCCATCGCAACAGAGACATTTCTTCAATGCCGGCATGTGTCTTCCCGGTGCAGACGAACAATGCCCACATCGATTTATGAGGCGGCTGGACTTCCCGTACAATAAAAGGACTAAAAATTCTATCAAAAAATCTTTGGCAATTTTTCGGAGCCTCCTAGTGGTTTGGTTCGGTCTCACCGAGTGAACGTGACCAAACTTGTGTACTCTTCTGTATTCCACACGGTGTCACCGAGTGCACCGGGTGTCCCGTGACAAATTTTCTGACATCCATTCGGTCTGTCCGAAGTAACTCTGCAGCTTCTGCCCCTAACTTTGTTTTGGCTCTACAGGTTGCATACGACGTCGGATTAAGACAATTTTTATATCAAAATCAACCGTTTCGACAAGACGAAGATTTTTCATGTTGATAACTTTTTCATTTGATGCCATCTTAATTACGTTTTGTGCCCTTGACACTTTTCGGCCAACGGGAAGCCGAAAAGTGCTTTTCGGCCCAACTGGGCACTCTTCGGCCAACGGGAGGCTGAAGAGCCCACTTCGGCCAACGGTAGGCCGAAAAGTCCCTCTTCAGCCAATAGAAGGCCGACGGGGTCATAGTTTCGATTTTTATGCATTAGGCCGTATAGTTTTCGAATTTGCTATAAAAATCATCACAGTTTAAAAAAAACAAATGTTGCACATCAACAGTTCATACAGCTCAGCAACTCACTTGAACAAATCAGGAACAATCAGGACATGGACATATGGAAGTTCATATGGGGTGATTATGGATATAGCACCAAAAAAGTATACAAGGCATTAATGAGTCCATCAAACCCCACCCCTCCACCTAGCACCAAAAAAGTACTCCCTCCCTCCATTTCAAAATATAGTGCGCCCGCGCTTCCCGAGGTCGAACTTTGACCATAAATTTAACGAACGAGACTGACTGCGGCGGGAGAAAAAGTTACATAATTAAAACTTCTTTCGAATACGAATTCACTTGTATAACTTTTGCTCCCGCCGCAATCGGTCTTGATAGTTAAATTTACGGTCAAAGTTGAAGCACGGGGATAGAGGAAGCACTACATTGTGGAATGGAGGGAGTATACAAGGCATTAATGAGTCCATCAAACCCCACCCCTCCACCATTTACCTGGATATGGAAATCATGCTGCCTACCAAGACACGAATTTTTCGGTTGGCTCATGCTTCATGACAGGGTAACCTGTGATCTATTAACCAGAAAAAACATGCAACTAGATTGAACTCGGTGCTCACTATGTGAGGATTATACTCCCTCCGACCCAAAATAAGTGATGTGACTTTATACTAACTAAGTCTAACCACTTACTTTGGGACCGAGGGAGTACTATGAAGAACCGTACACACTTATTCTTTGGCTGCTCATTCAGTCAAAGCTTCTGGTGGAGCACTGGGATTGAATGGAACACAGATGAAAATATTCACAATATGATCACTGATGCTAAACACAGATACAACCTTGCATTTTTTATGGAGATATTAATTACTGGGTGCTGGAGCATATGGTGTCAAAGAAATGAAAAAATCTTCGAAGGAATTCAATGTTCAATAAACCACTGCAAGGAACAATTCATTAACACCTTCCACTCTACAATGATGAGGGGTAAGCCCACCATTAAGGAAGGAATGAGATCATGGATAGATAGTGTATAAGTCGACTCATGTAATAATTACTAACACCCACTGACCCTGTGCAACCCCTCTATTGCACTTGTAACTGGATACTTTGATTATATTTTAATGAAAATGACATGCAGTAGGGATTTTCCCTACTGTTTTCTAGGTAAAAAAAACAATTTATGTTTCTCACTGAGTACTTATAAAATTCCAGAACGGATTTCATATGTTCCCAGCAGCTAGATATGTCGCTGCCAGTGCCTGTCTGAATGCCGGCTTAAAGCAACTTACACACGTCTGATTTTACAGGTCTACAGAAAAAGGAAAGATGAAGGAAGAATGTATCCGCGAGTCAAAAGTTTCTCACAACAAGACACCAGAAGATCTGCCGGTTTCGAGAAACCTGTCCTCATCCAAAATCTTCGAGGAAGTGGTAACTTGAACAAAATGATAAAAAATTTAGAACAAAATGCTCAGGATTAACCAAAGGAATTTTGTACAGTTTGCCAACAAGATCTATTGTTTGTTGCATTACACCATCTAATCTACTATGGCTGTTTTTGTTGACGCTTCTCTCACTACAACTGTCAAATAGACAGGCTGGATTGGCAACCTTGAGTTGGTTTACTCCCTACAAGACATGCTAGTTTGTGTACAAACAAACACATAGGAGGATCGAGATCCTCCTGGCCATCACATATGCATGCAGAGCAACTGCAATATTACCTGCAAAATAACAGCCAAACGAAGTAAATAAACTCGTATGGTCCATTATACCAAATAAAAAAAATAGACACACAAAATAATATGTTTGGCACAAATCTGTTGAACAGAAATTTTAGTAAGCTTGTGAAAGTCTCATAGTTTAGCCTGTTTTTAGTTCACATCTTCCTATCCAGACAGTGGCCAAAACAAAAGCACACTTTTCTGCCTTCCTTTTCTGAAGCTAAGGCGCAAAGACACTTTCAGTTTGCAGAAGGTGCATAATTTATGCTTGCACTGAGATTGGAAAAGTAGTAACACTTGATCACACTCAAATAATCATATGCCACAAGCACACAGAACAAACCAGTTCACGATTCCAACTAAAGAAAATTCAGGCGTGCTTTGTTTTAAATATGTACTGAACCCATAACATCCAGTTGAATACATAAGACTCAGGGTAGGCAAAACATATCCTCATATAGGATCATGCCAAAATTTTGAGATGGTCTCTCCTGTAAGGAGACAAAGAAGATGAACAGGTTACCGCACTGATTGACATACATATTTATATACCCCAGATGTCTACCCTACCCGACAATGGTACCAAGCCCAGAGAAAACTCCAACATTCAGCAAGTCTCATTTATGTATAGGGACACGGAGGACAGATATTTAACAATCTAACATGTAATTCTGCAAAACATTCCCACCCCGCAGCACCTGCCAGAAATCGTCGAGCTCCGAACTTGCATGCAGGACATACAGCTCACAGCGGCCGGTCAGGACAACATCCTGGTGTGGACAGCGTCTGGAGTGTACTCCGTGGCGTCTGCCTACCGTTCAGTTCAGACGCTCTACCCTTCTTTTTCTCCACGGAAGTTTTGGAGGGGGCACGCTGAACCAAAATGCCGTTTCTTCGCCTGGCTCATGGCCCACATAAGTTTTCAGGACAACCTTGTTGTCCACGGACGACCCAATGACTCCATTTGTTGTGGGTTTTCAGGACAACCTTGTTATCCGCGGATGATCCAATGACTCCGTTTGTTGTGGGTTTTCAGGACAACTTTGTTATCCACGGATGACCCAATGACACCATTTGTTGTGGGTACTATGTCAAAGGTTTGGACAAAATGATATGCCATACTTGAACATGGATGCCAAAAATAAATTCCTTTATACCCAACTACTAGCTGGTAATTAAGTAAATTTAGAATCAAACAATTTTTTGGCAGCATATTTTGCACAAGTTCAATTTGATTGGTACTGTATATTGTATGTTGGAACCATATGACATTTATTTTTATCAAGAAGAATTGAATATTAAATTTTAAAGATAGGATTTTCACTCCCGGATGGCCCAATTACTCCATTTGTTCTGGGTAGTACGTTAAAGGTTTGTAAAAAATGATATGCCCATACTTCAACATGGATGGCAAAAATAAATTCCTTTGTGCCCAACTACCAGCTGGTAATTAAGTAAATTTAGAATCAAATAATTTTTTGGCAGCATATTTTGCACAAGTTCAATTTGATTGGTACTGTATAATTTATGTTGGAACCATCGGACATTTATATTTACTAGCAAGATGCCCGTGCGTTGCACGGAACATGAAGGTGCATTTGTATGAGTAGTTTATCTTGTGGGAGAAAAGGATGAACGAGGGAAGGCCTTATCTGCAAATGTGGAGAGGAGTGCGGGTAAATTGCCATAGTTTCCTTCCTATCCGTTAGATATAGATTGGACGGCCTATATTGCAGGATGGCAGGCACACCATCATCACCAACTCTGCTTTTTATAAGAGTAGATAGATAGAGATAAGAGTAGAGACAAGAGTAGAGATTGAGAAGAACTGAATATTAGATTTTAAAGATGGGTTTTTCACTTTCTTATCAAGGTGCTGTAGTTACGCTTGCGTGTCTATCCGTGGTTCTCCATTAGTATGTCCTTAACTCAAGATTGCTCCACGGATATGTTTCTTGAATGGTTTAGTTCAGGGTATGGAGGGGTCATGGTGGTTGGCAGGCTAGGCGGATGGAGTTTGATTGTATCAAAGCAAACTCTCTGCATGGGCCACCTGTGAGTGTTGCTCTTGAAGGGCAACGACACCACGCGCGTGCTGATGCGTGATCCTAGACATCTCCCAGTTAGCAGTATGCTGCATCTGCCAGTTAGTTGTATGTTGCCGGTGACATCAACCCTTGGAAGGGGTAATACACAGTAGGCACTAATCAAATTTGGGCTAGGGCGTTATATTTGCTGGAGTAAAGATGAGTAACGAAGAATCTAATAGGTCCTCAAGTCATACACTTCATGCTGACATCCAATTCAAATTAGGTTCAGTTGTAATACTAAATCAAGATTTAAAGCAATTGGTAGTTCCAAATTGTTTACACGTCAGTACGCACAAACATTCAATCTCCAATCTCTCTCCCACAAGATGTGCTTAATCTCAGCACAACATTTTTCCATAAAGGGATAATATTTAACATCAAGCTTCTATCAGTACACATCTCACCGGGGCATATTCACATTATGCTGAAACCAACGTCATGAACTCGCACAAACAATGAAAATTAACACCAGATCGCATAGCTGACGAACTAAGAGGTCCAAGAACACTACACTTTTTAGGACATCTCCCCCTCTTGTAGATCACGATCTGAAACTACTAGGGACCCAATGAGGCTAAGCATTCCTGTACCAATTCGCACCCAAGGAACCTAAGAATAGAACAACCAATACACTGAGAGTAGGAGAAGGAATACCTAAAGCTTTGGTTTTAGAAGTCAAAGCTTTTTAGATAGGTGGGATCCTTCTTGGCCCTCTCCTGGAACTTGCGGAACCAGCGGTCCAGAATATCCGTGGGCACCACCAGCTTGCCGCCGTCGGCGGCGCAGAAGGACTGCATGAAATTGAAGAGGTTCTCGCCGACGCGGAGCGCGACGCGCTCGGCGCGCTGCTCGTCGGGGGGCGAGGGCAGCGCGGCGGCGTCCTCCACGGCGACGCCCAACTTCGCGGGCCCGGCGGGGGGCTCCGGCTCGTCCCCGGCCTCTGGGAGCTGGAAGGTGGCGGAGGGGCGCGCGGGGCCGAGCGCGCCGAGGAAGGCGAAGGGGCGGTTGGCGGCCGCCTGGTAGTAGACGGCGACGGCCTTGCCCGGTGGCAGCGCGGCCGCGGCGGGCGGGAGCAGGAAGACGACGGCGGAGCGGGGCGCGGAGGGGAGGGAGAGCGTGGAGAGGTCGAGGAGCCAGGAGGCCGGCGCGACCTGCGCGAAGGCGGTGGCGTCCAGCGGGAAGGTGTGGTCCGGGAACACGACGCCGAACATGGCGGGCGGCGGGGTGTGGGTTGGTGAGATTGACGCCGCTAGGCCTGTGGCATGGGGAGCGCCTCCGCCCGGCGAGGCTCGATCGGGGTATAGATCGGAGGCTGGAAGCCTGAAATGGAAGGAGGTGATGGCGATGTTCTATTCTGTTATGGAAGGGCGAGGAGGGTTCTAGAAGGCCGTAGAGCGTGCTCAGCTCGTCCGAGCCGGATTTTGCTTTTTTTCTCTCTCTCTCTCTCGGAGAAAGTCATGAAGCCAAGTGAAGCACCATGCGCCGAACGTGCCAGCTCCGTGGATCTGAGAGATCCGGTGCACAAGCGACGTTTTTTTTCCGTCGAATACACACGCGTGTGTGTACTATTAAAGAAGATAATAATTTTATCAAAAAAAAAAGAAGAAGAAGAAGATAAGAAAATAACACCTTTATGTTGGTGTTACATGTTACATGAACCCAACCTCATCCACATACTCTTAAGTCGTATCGACTCGCGATAGCCCACTTGTCAATACCCCAAGAAAGGCATCCACCTCGCCTCTAAGGATCTCAACTAGTTTCCATGTTCTACCCTCTAATTTAGAAATTACATGGTCTCTCGACTGTGTTGCCCGTCGAACACGATCGAGTTTCGATGCTTCCACAATGCCCACATGACAAGAATAATGATTGCTCGTGTATCTTTCTTATTGCAACCCGTCCCGATCTTATCATGGCACCACTCCGGGAGGGTGGATCCTCCAGTTGGGGTCCATTCCCGCTTGCCCATGGCTCGACTGACCACACTCCAAATGTCCCGTGCAAACACGCAGTCAAGCAGGATGTGTCGTATGGTTTCCTCCTCTTGGTCACAGAACGGGCACGCCTCCTCGTGATCAAGTCCATGCTGTGCCAGGCGATCTGAAGTTCAACATATATTCTTGAGTGCCAACCAAGTGAAGAACCTACACAGGAGAGGGGCCTTGGACTTCCACATGAAATCAGTCGTCGGCACCACCTTTCTACCCCAGAACTTGGTGGCGTAAGACGAACTAGTCGAGTAGCAGCCACTAGCCTCCCACACCGACGCAAATGGAGTCCTACTGCACACCATTTATTGGTTCCGTGGCTGTCATGGTTCAAAGCTGAAAGATCGAGAAGAGGAGTCTAGAGGAGGGGGGTGATTAGACCCTTAACAATCAAAAGTGGAAGTTTTTATAATTCTTCAAGTTAAGGTTGAGTTTAACACATGTTAAAGGGCTCACAATATATTTGGCACAAGCATAGCATGAGTATAGGCAGCGGAAAGAGTAAAGCATGCAAGTGCAAGAATGTAAAGGGGATGGGAGAAGGAAAATGCAAACACAATGGAGACGCTGACATTTTTGGCGTGGTTCCGATAGGTGATGCTATCATACGTCCACGTTGATGGAGACTTCAATCCACGAAGGGTAACGGATGCACGAGTCCACGGAGGGCTCCACCCACGAAAGGTCCACGAAGAAGCAACCTTGTTTATCCCATCATGGCCATCGTCCACAAAGGACTCGCCTCACTCGGGTAGATCTTCACGAAGTAGGCGATCTCCTTGCCCTTACAAACTTCTTGGTTCAAGTCCACATCATATCGTAGGATCCCAAGCGACACCTAACCAATCTAGAAGACACCACTCTCCAAAAAGATAATAAATGGTGTGTTGATGATGAACTCCTTGCTCTTGTGCTTCAAATGATAGTCTCTCCAACACTCAACTCTCTCTCATAGATTGGCTATGGTGAAAGAAGGATTTGAGTGAAAAAGCAACTTGGAAAAGGCTAGAAATCAAGATTCAAATGGTAGGATTGGAATCTCTTGATCTCAACACATGAGTATGTGGTTCTCTCTCAGAAAATGAATGGTGGAAGTGTGGATTCGTTCTGATGGCTCTCTTACTGAGTAAGAGGGATGGAGGGGTATATATAGCCTCAACACGAAATCCAACCGTTACACACATTTTACCAAACTCGGTGGCACCAACTGGAATTCTCAGTGAGATCGACTTGTGCAAAATATATGAACGTTGGAGGTCTCGGTGGGACCGACTGGATCATCTTGATGAGACCAAAGTGCAATGGCAAAGGCAGAACCGCGTTTCGGTGATTCCGATCAATTTTCACTAGGTGATTCTGAGATGAAGTGATTTCATCACAGAAACTTGGCACAACCATCTTGGTGGGACCGAGAGCCATTTCGGTCAGACTGAAATGTTAGGGTTTGGCTGTGGTAGTGTCCAAATGAACTCGGTGGTTCCAGAAAGGTAGAATTTGGTGGGACCGAGTTGGCTTGAAAGAGTTTTGGACATATTTGGATAGTGAAAGTGGTTGAGAGTTTTGGAGCAATATCACTAAGCACTTGAGCAACCAGATCATTAACAACACCTCATCCCCTTTTAATAGTATTGGCCTTCCTATGGACTCAATGTGATCTTAGATCACTTAACCAAAAATGGAGAGTCTTGTGATTTAGCCAATTCATGTCCTTAGCATTTTGAAGGGTTCCACATCCTCACATCCTTGCCATGCCGCAGTTGAACTTGCCTAAAATATACTAGATAAAACTATTAGTCCAATAGAAAGTATGTTGTCATTAATTACCAAAACCACCAAGGGAGCAAATGTGCTTTCAATCTCCCCCTTTTTGGTAATTGATGACAACATACATCAAAGCTTTAAGTAAGAGTACAATGAGTGAATCATTCAAGCTTTGAAGGAATATGTAACAAGCATAAGCTCCCCCTATAAGTGTGCAATCATGTTTATGATAGGAGTTGAAGACATGTGAATGCACAACATGATAGAAAGAGTAATGAGTTACATATATATTGGCTATATGCATCAGAGCAAAAAAAAGATGAAATATGCACCTTCATGTTTATGATTCCCTCTTGCAAACTATATGTGCAACAAGCAAGAGATCATCATGTACACGAGTGAGATGCATATACTTACCTTGTGGTCCTTGAACTGGTTCTTGAAGAAATAGGCTTGAGAAAACAAGGTTAGATAACACAAGAAAATTTCAACAAGAAGGAAGTCACAAGATCCACAAGAGTACCAAGACTAGGATGACATGTGTTAGATAAGTATCACTGGGTGAGCACTTCCTTTAGATATGGACATGTCCCCAAAGAACTACATATTTGCAATAAGTTTCCAAATATTTTTCTCCCCCAAGATTGAACTTCCTCTCCCCCTGAATCTAGCATAGGATAATGGGAGTAGGTAGTTTGAGACAAAATCAGCGCAAAATAGGCTCAAATAAAATGACTAACATATCTCTCCTCTCTTAGAGATATGTAAATTATCTCCTCTCTTTAGAAAAGCATCAAGCATCTCTTTCTAAAGATAGGCTCTGATGTGCATTTCTCTCCCCCTTTCGGAAGATATGCTGAAGATATGCTTTGATGTGCACCTCTCTCCCCCTTTGACATCAATTTCCAAGAAGGGTATGTTTCAAGGTTATGAGTCAAGTGAGTATGGTCCTGGAGAAGCACAGCTAGGCAAAATGCAGCTCTAGATGCAGATAGAGGGAAGGAATCATTGAGTTGAGCTGGAAAGAAGAAACAATAGGTTTAACAAAACATTCTCTCAACAAGGAAATCGGTGGCTCCGATTCTGTTCGATCAGTGACTCCGATATGTCGAATTCATAGATAGAGCATGTCGGTGGAGCCGAATTAGTCCATTTCGGTGGAACCAATGAACCGTGTGCAGGGTTGATTTTCACTTTGGTCTGACCGATAGGCTTTTGATCAGAGTGATCAAGTTCAACGTGGAAGAGACATTCTGTCAACTCAGCTCACTTTGCATTTGAATTTTCACAAAGATTTTCATGGAATTCGAATAGGATTTGCAATGAATTCAACTAACGATGCGTTTGGATGTTCCCATTGGAGGCTTGGAATCTGAATTGGTATTGTAATCTTTCAATTCATGTGTTTGGTTGCACAGCAAATTGGCAGGCTGTAATGAAACGAAAACGCTGGCTGAATTACATCCCATGCGAAGTGCCTTCCCACGATACGGAGCCCTCCCGTTCCGAATCGCGCTGGAATCGCCTGCCCACATACCTCTTCGAACGACAAGAAAAAAGAAGGGGATAGGACTAGGAGAGGCTCACCACGATAACCTAGCAGAGTCCGGCGTCGGCGGCCACCACCACGGAGTCCGGCCGCGGCGTAGGTGCCTTCTTCCCCTCTTCCCCAGCTCCTGCTCGCCGTCCCCTTGAGCCACTCCCCGCCATGGAGTCCGACGGCGGCACAGGTGCCTTCCTCCCGGTCGGCCCCGCCCTCCTCTCCGGCTGTCGTGCCCCGCCGTCCTTAGCCACGCCTAGCCGTCCTCCCTGCCCGCCGTCCCCCGCCCCTCTTCTAATCGATTGGCCCTCGTGCTCGCCGGCGTGGAGGTCCTCTGCTCTAGATCTCGTGGCCGTCGAAGTTTCCCATACACGAGGGGCTGCGCCTGTACGAGCTTGGACCATCACGCTCGCCGGCGTCGCTCCATCCCGCCCGCGGATGGTCGGCTGACCGTCGGGGACGACTGCATCCTATGCTCCTAACTACTGCTCGGCCGGCTCCGTTCATGGCGCAGCTCATGCAAACCGTCAATTCCATTGTATGGCGTCCAAACATAACATTGGTATTGCTAGCTTATCTAATTCCAACCTGCAATATTTTGTACCTCCAAACTGAAGGAAATATACCCTAGAGGCAATAATAAAAGTTATTATTTATTTCCTTATATCATGATAAATGTTTATTATTCATGCTAGAATTGTATTAACCGGAAACATGATACATGTGTGAATACATAGACAAACAGAGTGTCACTAGTATGCCTCTACTTGACTAGCTCGTTGATCAAAGATGGTTATGTTTCCTAGCCATACACATGAGTTGTCATTTGATTAACGGGATCACATCATTAGGAGAATGATGTGATTGACTTGACCCATTCCGTTAGCTTAGCACTTGATCGTTTAGTATGTTGCTATTGCTTTCTTCATGACTTATACATGTTCCTATGACTATGAGATTATGCAACTCTCGTTTACCGGAGGAACACTTTGTGTGCTACCAAACGTCACAACGTAACTGGGTGATTATAAAGGTGCTCTACAGGTGTCTCCGAAGGTACTTGTTGAGTTGGCGTATTTCGAGATTAGGATTTGTCACTCCGATTGTCGGAGAGGTATCTTTGGGCCCACTCGGTAATACACATCACTATAAGCCTTGCAAGCATTGTAACTAATGAGTTAGTTGCGGGATGATGTATTACGGAACGAGTAAAGAGACTTGCCGGTAACGAGATTGAACTAGGTATTGAGATACCGACGATCAAATCTCGGGCAAGTAACATACCGATGACAAAAGGAACAACGTATGTTGTTATGCGGTTTGACCGATAAAGATCTTCGTAGAATATGTGGGAGCCAATATGAGCATCCAGGTTCTGCTATTGGTTATTGACCGGAGACATGTCTCAGTCATGTCTACATAGTTCTCGAACCCGTAGGGTCCGCACGCTTAAAGTTCGGTGACGATCGGTATTATGAGTTTATGTGATTTGATGTACCGAAGGTAGTTCGGAATCCCGGATGAGATCGGGGACATGACGAGGAGTCTCGAAATGGTCGAGATGTAAAGATCGATATATTGAACGACTATATTCGGACATCGGAAAGGTTCCGAGTGATTCGGGTATTTTCGGGGGTACCGGGGAGTTACGGGAATACGAGGAAGAAGTAATGGGCCTTATGGGCTAAGTGGTGGAAGAGAGGAGGCAGGGCGTGCGCCCCCCCTAGCCCAAACCGAATTGGACTAGGGGGTCAGCCCCCTTTCCTCCTTCTCCTCCTTCCTTTCCTCCTCCTAGTAGGAGTAGGAAAGGGGAGTCCTACTCCTCCTCCTGGCGCGCCCTACAGGGGCCGGCCGGCCTCCCCCCTTGCTCCTTTATATACGGGGGCAAGGGGGCACCCTAGAACACACAAGTTGATCAGTTGATCTCTCCCAGCCTTGTGCGGTGCCCCCCTCCACCATATTCCACCTCGGTCGTATCGTAGCGGTGCTTAGGCGAAGCCCTGCGTCGGTAGCAACATCATCCGTGCTGATGGAACTCTCCCGTGAAGCTCTGCTGGATCGGAGTTCGCGGGACATCATCGAACTGAACGTGTGCTGAACTCGAAGGTGCCGTACGTTCGGTACTTGGATCGGTCGGATCGTGAAGACGTACGACTACATCAATCGCGCTGTGGTAACGCTTCCGCTTTCGGTCTACGAGGGTACGTGGACAACACTCTCCCCTCTCGTTGCTATGCATCACCATGATCCTGTGTGTGCGTAGGAAATTTTTGAAATTACTACGTTCCCAACAGTGGCATCCGAGCCAGGTTTATGCGTAGATGTTATATGCACGAGTAGAACACAAGTGAGTTGTGGGCGATACAAGCCATACTGCTTACCAGCATGTCATACTTTGATTCGGCGGTATTGTTGGATGAAGCGGCCCGGACCGACATTACGCGTACGCTTACTCGAGACTAGTTCTACCGACGTGCTTCGCACACAGGTGGCTGGCGGGTGTCAGTTTCTCCAACTTTAGTTGAATCGAGTGTGGCTACACCCGGTCCTTGAGAAGGTTAAAACAACACTAACTTGACAAACTATCGTTGTGGTTTTGATGCGTAGGTAAGAACGGTTCTTGCTCAGCTCGTAGCAGCCACGTAAAACTTGCAACAACAAAGTAGAGGACGTCTAACTTGTTTTTGCAGGGCATGTTGTGATGTGATATGGTCAAGATGTGATGAGATATAAGTTATTGTATAAGATGATCATGTTTTGTTGAAGTTATCGGCAACTGGCAGAAGCCTTATGGTTGTCTCTTTATTGCATAAGATGCAAGCGCCAAATAATTGCTTTACTTTATCGCTATGAGATAGCAATAGTTGCAAGAGCAATAGTTGGCGAGACGACCATGTGACGACACATTGATATAGATCAAGATGATGGAGATCATGGTGTCATGCCGATGACGATGGAAATCATGACGATGCTTTGGAGATGGAGATCAAAGGCACAAGATGATGATGGCCATATCATGTCACATATTTTGATTGCATGTGATCTTTATCTTTTATACATCTTATCTTGCTTTGATTGACGGTAGCATTATAAGATGATCTCTCACTAAATTTCAAGGTATAAGTGTTCTCCCTGAGTATGCACCGTTGCCAAAGCTCGTCGTGCCGAGACACCACGTGATGATCGGGTGTGATAAACTCAACGTTCATCTACAACGGGTGCAAGCCAGCTTTGCACATGCAGAAATACTCGGGTTAAACTTGACGAGCCTAGCATATGCAGATATGGCCTCGGAACACTGAGACCGAAAGGTCGAGCGTGAATCATATAGTAGATATGATCAACATAGTGATGTTCACCATTGAAAAACTACTCCATCTCACGTGATGATCGGTTATGGTTTAGTTGATTTGGATCACATGATCACTTAGGTGATTAGAGGGATGTCTATCTAAGTGGGAGTTCTTAAGTAATATGATTAATTGAACTTTAGTTTATCATGAACTTAGTCCTGGTAGTATTAGCATATCTATGTTGTAGATCAATAGCTCGCGTTTAGCTCCCCTGTTTTATTTTTGATATGTTCCTAGAGAAAACTAAGTTGAAAGATGTTAGTAGCAATGATGCGGATTGGATCTGTGATCTGAGGATTATCCTCACTACTGCACAGAAGAATTATGTCCTTGATGCACCGCTAGGTGACAGACCAATTGCAGGAGCAGATGCAGACGTTATGAACGTTTGGCAAGCTCGATATGATGACTACTTGATAGTTTAGTGCACCATGATTTACGGCTTAGAATCGGGGCTTCAAAGACATTTTTGTAATGCCACGGAGCATATAAAATGTTCCAAGAGTTGAAATTAGTATTTCAGACTCATGCCCATATCGAAAGGTATGAGACCTTTGACAAGTACTTTGCCTACAAGATGGAGGAGAATAGCTCAGCTAGTGAGCATGTGCTCAGAATGTCTGAGCACTACAATCACTTGAATCAAGTGGGAGTTAATCTTCCAGATAAGATAGTGATTGACAGAGTTCTCTAGTCACTATCACCAAGTTACTAGAACTTCGTGATGAACTATAATATGCAAGGGATACCAGAAACGATTCCCAAGCTCTTCGTGATGCTAAAATCGATGAAGGTAGAAATCAAGAAAAGCATCAAGTGTTGATGGTTGACAAGACCACTAGTTTCAAGAAAAGGGCAAAGGGAAGAAGGGGAACTTCAAGAAGAACGGCAAGCAAATTGTTGCTCAAGTGAAGAAGCCCAAGTCTGGACCTAAGCCTGAGACTAAGTGCTTCTGCTGCAAAGGGATTGGTCACTGGAAGCAGAACTGCCCCAAGTATTTGGCGGATAAGAAGGATGGCAAAGTGAACAAAGGTATATTTGATATACATGTTATTGATGTGTACTTTACTAGTGTTTATAGCAACCCCTCAGTATTTGATACTAGTTCAGTTGCTAAGAGTAGTAACTTGAAATGGGAGTTGCAGAATGAACGGAGACTAGTTAAGGGTGAAGTGACGATGTGTGTTGGAAGTAGTTCCAAGATTGATATGATCATCATCGTACATTCCCTATACTTTCGGGATTAGTGTTGAACCTAAATAAATGTTATTTGGTGTTTACGTTGAGCATGAATATGATTTGATCATGTTTATTGCAATACGTTTATTCATTTAAAGTCAGAGAATAATTGTTGTTCTGTTTACATGAATAAAACCTTCAATGGTCATACACCCAATGAAAATAGTTTGTTGGATCTCGATCGTAGTGATGCACATATTCATAATATTGAAGCCAAAAAGATGCAAAGTTAATAATGATAGTGCAACTTATTTGTGGCACTGCCGTTTAGGTCATATTGGTGTAAAGTGCATGAAGAAACTCCATGCTGATGGGCTTTTGGAATCACTTGATTATGAATCATTTGATTCTTGTGAACCATGCCTCATGGGCAAGTTGACTAAGACTCCGTTCTCCGGAACAATGGAGCGAGCAACAGACTTATTGGAAATAATACATACTGATGTATGCAGTCTGATGAGTGTTGAGGCTCGCGGCAGGTATCGTTATTTTCTGACCTTCACAGATGATTTGAGCAGATATGGGTATATCTACTTGATGAAACATAAGTCTGAAACATTTGAAAAGTTCAAAGAATTTCAGAGTGAAGTGAAAAATCATCATAACAAGAAAATAAAGTTTCTAAGATCTGATCGCGGAGACGAATATTTGAGTTACGAGTTTGGCCTTCAATTAAAACAATGTGGAATAGTTTCACAAACTCATGCCACCTGGAGCACCACAGCGTAATGGTGTGTCCGAACATCGTAACCGTACTTTATTAGATATGGTGCAATCTATGATGTCTCTTACCGATTTACCACTATTGTTTTGGGGTTATGCATTAGAGACAGCTACATTCACGATTAATAGGGCACCATATAAATCCGTTGAGACGACACCATATGAACTGTGGTTTGGCAAGAAACCAAAGTTGTCATTTCTTAAAGTTTGGGGTTGCGATGCTTATGTGAAAAAGTTTCATCCTGATAAGCTCAAACCCAAATCAAAAAAATGTGTCTTCATAGGATACCCAAAGGAGACAACTGGGTAGACCTCGTTGCTAAGAATGGATCCTTTCTAGAGAAGGAGTTTCTCTCGAAAGAAGTGAGTGAGAGGAAAGTAGAACTTGATGAGGTACCTGCTCCCTTATTGGAAAGTAGTTCATCACAGAAATCTGTTCCTCTAACTCCTACACCAATTAGTGAGGAAGCTAATGATGATGATCATGTAACTTCAGATCAAGTTACTACCAAACCTCGTAGGTCAACCAGAGTGAGATCCGCACCAGAGTGGTACGGTAATCCTATTCTGGAGGTCATGTTACTTGACCATGACAAACCTACGAACTATGAGGAAGCAATGATGAGCCCGGATTCCGCGAAATGGCTTGAGGCCATGAAATCTGAGATGGGATCCATGTATGAGAACAAAGTGTGGACTTTGGTTGACCTGCCCGATGATCGGCAAGCCATTGAAAATAAATGGATTTTCAAGAGGAAGACGGACGCTGATAGTAGTGTTACTATCTACAAAGCTAGACTTGTCGAAAAAAGGTTTTGACAAAGTTCAAGGTGTTGACTACGTTGAGATTTTCTCACTCGTAGCGATGCTTAAGTCTGTCCGAATCATGTTAGCAAATTGCCACATTTTATGAAATCTGGCAAATGGATATCAAAACTACATTCCTTAATAGATTTCTTAAAGAAGAGTTGTATATGATGCAACCAGAAGGTTTTGTCGATCCTAAAGGTGCTAACAAAATGTGCAAGCTCCAGCGATCCATCTACGGACTGGTGCAAGCATCTCAGAGTTGGAATATATGCTTTGATGAGTTGATCAAAGCATATAGTTTTATACAGACTTACGGTGAAGCCTGTATTTACAAGAAAGTGAGTGGGAGCACTACAACATTTCCGATAAGTATATGTGAATGACATATTGTTGATCAGAAATGTAGAATTATTCTGCAAAGCATAAAGGAGTGTTTGAAAGGGGTTTTTCAAAGAAAGACCTCGGTGAAGCTGCTTACATATTGAGCATCAAGATCTATAGAGATAGATCAAGACGCTTGATAAGTTTTTTCAATGAGTACATACCTTTACAAGATTTTGAAGTAGTTCAAAATAGAACAGTTAAAGAAAGAGTTCTTGCCTGTGTTACAAGGTGTGCAATTGAGTAATACTCAAAGCCCGACCACGACAGAAGATATAAAGAGAATGAAAGTCATTCCCTATGCCTCAGCCATAGGTTCTATAAAGTATGCCATGCTGTGTACCAGATCTATTGTATGCCCTACACTAAGTTTGGCAAGGGAGTATAATAGTGATCGAGGCGTAGATCGCTGAACAACGGTCAAATTATCCTTAGTGGAATAAGGATATGTTTCTCGATTATGAAGGTGACAAAAGGTTCGTCATAAACGGTTACGTCGATGCAAGCTTTGACACCGATCTGGATGACTCTAAGTCTTGATCTAGATACATATTGAAAGTGGGAGCTATTAGCTAGAGTAGCTCCATGCAGAGCATTGTAAACATAGAAATTTGCAAAATACTTACGGATCTGAATGTGACAGACCTGTTGACTAAAATTATCTCACAAGCAAAACATGATCACACCTGAGTACTCTTTGGGGGATAATCACATAGCGATGTGAACTAGATTACTCACTCTAGTAAACCCTTTGGGTGTGGGTCACATGTCGAAGGTAGTTCGGAGTCCCGGATAAGATCGGGGGCATGATGAGGAGTCTCGAAATGGTCGAGACGTAAAGATCGATATATTGGACGACTATATTCGGACATCGGAGAGGTTCCGAGTGATTCGGGTATTTTCAGGGGTATCGGGGAGTTACGGGAATACGAGGAAGAAGTAATGAGCCTCATGGGCCAAGTGGTGGAAGAGAGGAGGCAGGGCGCACGCCCCCTAGCCCAAACCGAATTGGACTAGGGGGCCAGCCCCCTTTCCTCCTTTTCCTCCCTCTCCTTCCTTCTCCTTCTCCTCCTTCCTTTCCTCCTCCCAGTAGGAGTAGGAAAGTGGAGTCCTACTCCTACCAGGAGGAGGACTCCTCCTGGCGCGCCCTACAGGGGCCGGTCGGCCTCCCCCCTTGCTCCTTTATATACGGGGGCAAGGGGGTACCCTAGAACACACAAGTTGATCAGTTGATCTCTCCCAGCCGTGTGCGGTGCCCCCCTCCACCATATTCCACCTCGGTCATATCGTAGCGGTGCTTAGGCGAAGCCCTACGTCGGTAGCAACATCATCACCGTCATCACGCCGTCGTGCTGACGAAACTCTCCCGTGAAGCTCTGCTGGATCGGAGTTCGCGGGACGTCATCGAACTGAACGTGTGCTGAACTCGGAGGTGCCGTACGTTCAGTACTTGGATCGGTCGGATCGTGAAGACGTACGACTACATCAACCGCGTTGTGCTAACGCTTCCGCTTTCGGTCTACGAGGGTACGTGGACAACACTCTCCCCTCTCGTTGCTATGCATCACCATGATCCTGTGTGTGCGTAGGAAATTTTTGAAATTACGTTCCCAACACAAACATCTGTATTGGTATTGGCGCCCATTGCAATACAAAGGTTGATTTGGTATTGGATCCAATGCAATTCAGAGTCTCTCAATGGAGACATCCAAAAGCAGCCTAAGACCAATCAGAAAGAAATACAGAAAAGAGAGCAAGATCTAGATGAAGTTAAAAAAACACTCTAACAAAAGAACGGCAAAAAGAAGAAAGACACTAGGAAACTTCATCTAGAGAGGTCGGCAACAAATCCACCTATGTTAGAGTATATTGACTTAGGAGTCAAGTGAGATCACTTGACCATAGGTCATACTCATCGTTTAAGCACGAGTGGGATTACCACTTTTACATAAAGCATTAATGTGTTCACATCATTAGAGTTGCTTTAGCTCAATTCTTAGTGCAAAGCTCCCCCTAGATGTGATATCCCCCAAAGAGGGATGAACTAACCTTGGTTTTTGTCGATGATGTCTCCATGTAGATGGTGAAGATGTGGATGCTCAATGTTGATGTATTCCATCAAGAGTTGGGTGCAATCCTTTGGGTTCGGGCACTTTCAATACATACATGTGTTAGCTTTGCAAGGAACAATATTCATTTATCCAAATTGACAAGAGTGAAATTTATCATAATGAAAATGTCAAAGGATATGTTGAGTGTGTTCTTTCTCCTTGAATGCAACAACCAATGACATAGGTAGTTGGTCAAGACAAGATTGCTCATGATATGAGTGATTTGCAATCTTACGAAGTTAGCCTCACCTAAGTACCTAAAAGGGGTTAGATGCAACACAAGGATGCAAATGTATCCAAGACATATGCTCATCATCATAAGAGAACTATCAAGGATTAGTCATATAAGCTCATCCCTTGCATGCATCCCAAGGAGTTTCTACTCCAAATTTGAGGCATCAATGATATTCAACTCACTCCTTAATCGACAAAATATCTTCTCATCAAGAGGTTTGGTGAAGATATCTGCCAATTGCTTGTCGGTACAAACATGTTTAATATTTATGTCACCTTTAGCAACATGATCACGAATGAAATGGTCACGAACTTCAATATGCTTAGTTCGAGAATGTTGCACGGGATTGTGTGCAATCTTAATAGCACTCTCATTATCACAAAGCAATGGAACATGTCTCTATCCCATAATATTTGAGAGTTTGAGTCATCCAAAGTAATTGAGCACAACATGATCCCGCGGCAATGTATTTCGCTTCGGCGGTGGATAATGATACCGAGTTTTGTTTCTTGGATGACCAAGACACAAGGGATCTACCAAGAAATTGACATGTACCCGAAGTGGATATTCTATCAACCTTCTCACCGGCATAGTCCGAGTCAGAATAGCCAGCAAGATCAAAAGATGATCTCCTAGGGTACCATATGCCAAAATTTGGTGTATGAATCAAGTATCTCACTATCCTTTTCACGGCCTTAAGATGAACATTCTTTTGGTGGGCTGCTTGATATTATGCACACACTTAGCATAATGTCGGGATGGGAGGCACAAAGATATAATAGAGAATCAATCATAGATCGGTAAACTTTTTGGTCAACCGGGTTGCCATCCTTTGTCAAGTCAAGATGTCCACTAGTAGGCATGGGTGTTTTCATACCTTTGCTTTCTTGCATGTTGAACTTATTGAATAGATCCTTAGTATACTTTGTTTGTGAGACAAAGGTACCTTTCTTTGTTTGCTTGATTTGCAAACCAAGGAAAATTTTGAGTTCACACATCATAGACATCTCAAACTTCTCCGGCATCAACCTTCCAAATTTTCTCACTAAAATATGATATCTCAACATATATTTGGCACACAAATAGTTCTCCATTAACCCTTTTAGTGAATAGAGTTGAATCAACTTTCCCAATTTCAAATCCTTTCTCAATAAGAAACTTAGTCAAGCATTTATACCAAGCTCTAGGGGCTTGCTTAAGACCATAAAGAGCTTTGTGAAGTTTGTAAACATGATTAGGTTTCTTGGGATTAACAAAGCTGGGAGGTTGTTTAACATAAACTTCCTCCTCTATTTCACCATTTAGAAAATCACTTTTAATATCCATTTGGTATAGAGTGATATCATGGTGATTGGCATAAGTAAGTAAAATGCGAATGGATTCAAGTCTAGTAGTGGGGGCATATGTCTAACCATAGTCCATACCTTCGACTTGAGTGTAGACTTGAGCAACGAGATGAGTCTTGTCGCGCACCACTTTTCCATCCTCATCTTGCTTATTCCGAAACACCCACTTTGTTCCAATGATGTTTTGATCTTCCTTAGGCTTCTCAACCAGTGTCCACACTTGATTTCTCTCGAAGTTGTGAAGCTCTTCATGCATAGAATTTATCCAATCCGGGTCTTCAAGGCTTCTTCCACCTTCATAGGTTCAATGCTAGATATGAATGAGTAATGTTCACAAGAGTTAACCAAACAAGTTTTAGAGCGAGTGATTCTTCCGGAATTGATGTTGTCGAGGATTTTCTCAAAGGGATGATTCTTTATGACTCTTGCTCTAACTCGTGAGAGCTTTTACTTGGGTTTTGGTGGAACACCCTCATCCTCATCATCTTCTTCTTCATGATTGGTGGCTTCGTTATTTGCTTGTGGAGGTGGAGAAGGAGGTCAAGGTGGATCATCTTGTTGTACTTCCTTATTTCCTTCGTCTTGACGAGTTCCACCTGTGGATGCCTCCATGTCAACTTGTGGTTCACCTTGATGTGAAGTTGAGGCTTCCACTTGAATGGACAAAGTGCTCTCCTTCACCTCCATTGAACGGATCTTGCCAATAGACAAATCTTGAATTGCTTCCGAGGGGTCTTTGTCTCCTACATAAATTGGCAATTGCTCTACTTGCGAGCCGTTAGATTCATCAAACTTCACATCTAACATTTCTTCAACCTTTCGGGTGAAATTGTTGTAGACACGGTAAGTATGAGAGTTTGAGCCATAACCTAGTAGAAAACCTTCATGAGAATCAGGAGCAAATTTTGAACGACGATGCTTGTCGAGAATGTAAAATTTTGAGCCAAATACTCAAAAGTATCCAACTTGGGGTTTGTTACTGGTGAGTAGCTTGTATGTCGTTTTACCAAGAAGCTTGTGAATGTAAAGTCGATTTGTAGCATGACAAGCCGTCTCAACCGCTTCGGCCCAAAAGTATCTTGACGTATTGTATTCATCTAGCATCGTTCTTGCCATCTCAATAAGAGTCAAGTTCTTCCTATCAACAACTCCATTTCGTTGAGGTGTGTACGTAGCCGAGAACTCATGTGAAATGCCTTCTTCGTCAAGAAAGGTACCAACATTGGTGTTCTTGAACTCCGCTCTGTTGTCGCTCTGAACCTTCTTGATCTTCACCTCAAATTGGTTTTGGGCCTTCCTAGCAAATTTCTTGAAGATCTTTTGTACTTGCGACTTGTCATCAAGAAAGAACACCCACGCAAATCTGGAAAATCATCAACAATGACCAAACCGAAAGAGTTACCACCAATACTCTTGTAAGCATTGGGACCAAATAGATCCATGTGAAGCAACTCAAGTAGTCTTCTTGTGGTCATGATGTTCTTCACGGGATGACTTCCTCCAACTTATTTTCCTGCTTGGCAAGCACTACAAAGTCTATCCTTGTCAAATATAACATCTTTAACACCAAGATTATGATCACCTTTAATAAGTTTATCAATATTTCGCATGCAAACATGTCCTAGTATTCTACGCCATAACCAACCTTTAGATGATTTTGCAATTGCTCTTTTAGTGAAGTCAACAATATATAGATCACCTTTACGGATACCAATAAAGACCATTTTATGGTTGTCTCAATGAAACACTTGGCAATCTACTTCGGTAAATAGAACATTGAAACCAAAATTGGCTAGTCTAGATACGGAAAGAAGATTTTAACCAAGAGATTCAACGAGCATGCCATTTTGAATGGAGCTATCATTTGATATGGCCACCTTACCAAGGCCAAGTACCTTACCCTCGGAGTTATCTCCAAAAGTCACATACTTGTGTGGACCATCATTTTTAGTAAGCTCACAGAACATGTCTTTATCTCCGGTCATTTGATTGGTGCATCCACTATCAAGAATCCACTCTTTTCCTCCGACCATGTAGCCTCGAAGATTTGACAAGAGACTAAGTGTCGGTGTTAAATTAGGCAGACCTCAGGGTAGGGGGTCCCGAGCTGTGGGTCTCGGATTGGTGGTAACAGGAACAAGGGACATGATGTTTACCCAGGTTCGGGCCCTCTTGATGGAGGTAAAACCCTACGTCATACTCTTGATTATATTAATGGAGGTGTATCGAGTACAGAGTTGATCTACCTCGAGATCGTCAGATGTGGTCTAACTCTAGGGCTAGGTGAATGTGATTGTGTTGAAGTTCCCTCTACGGGCTAAACCCTTTGGCTTATATACACGTCAGGTAGGGCATCTAGGGTTACAAGGTCGATATCTAGGCAGGGAGGCGACAAGAGGAGTCTTGGAGTGTACGTCAAGTCTTCGACAGATGTAGTCTTGCTCTCACATCTAGTGTATGGCTTCCGGAGTCCATCTCGGGGAGAATGAGGGCCCATTGGCCCGATTCGAGGAACATGGGTCGACTAGGTTAGCACCCCCTAGTCCAGGACACCGTTAGTAGCCCCCGAACTGGTCTTCTATGTTGAGGACGATCCCTCCAATAGAAGCAACTTTAGATCCGAAGTCCTTGGCTTGAGAGACGAGTTCCCCTTAGTAGTTCAAGATCTCTGAACCTTCCTTCAAAGGTGCGGCACCTCGTAAACGAGACTCAGCCGTGCTCTCGTCCCATCTGGGGTCTTGAGTGTACTTAACCTTGAGGGCTAACCACCTAGACATGAATAGTGCCTCATAGCCTGACAAATTTATCAAAGCGACGCTACCCACGACGGTTCAGGCAATTACTACCTACCTCGAATCGTGGTTCGAGGGAGCCTTTTTACTGGCACGTCCCATTGAGGTGGAGATCGTGCCCGTTTTCTTAGGGATATCATCAAGATTTTGTTTCCCCCATGCGCACAACGACATCTTTTGCGGAGGATTGGCGTTCTTATCGGCGCGGCGAGGGGGGCTCTTGGCCTTTCAATGACCTATAAGAGTAAAAAGACAATAGAGTGAACAACCACACTCTCATTTCCCTCGCCTGCTGCCTTCACGAGCTCCAGCACCCAGATCCAATCTCGCCTTCTTCTTCCCCAGCACACCCAAGCTTCCCCATTTAGCCATGGCCGACACCCTCAATGGGCACCGGGGTGGCTCCATTGTGACGGAGGACACCATCCTGGAGCCGCGTAGTGTTGGATACATCCCCGCCAACGTCGTCGCCCGCGCTTCTGCTGCCAAACGGCAGGTGCCCGCTCCCAACCAAGGGGAGCGGGTAGTCTTTGATAACCCACAAGTATAGAGGATCAATTGTACCCTCTTTCGATAAGTAAGAGTGTCGAACCCAACGAGGAGCTAAAGGTAGAACAAATATTCCCTCAAGTTCTATCGACCACCGATACAACTCTATGCACGCTTGACGTTTGCTTTACCTAGAACGAGTATGAAACTAGAAGTACTTTGTAGGTGTTTTTGGATAGGTTTGCAAGATAATAAAGAGAGTGTAAATAAAAACTAGGGGCTTTTTAGATGAAGACACAACTAAGTTAGTTTTAGTAGAGAGCTTTTTGTCACGAGAAAGTTATTTGTCCCTAGGCAATCGATAACTAGACCGGTAATCATCATTGCAATTTTATTTGAGGGAGAGGCATAAGCTAACATACTTTCTCTACTTGGATCATATGCACTTATGATTGGAACTCTAGCAAGCATCCGCAACTACTAAAGATCATTAAGGTAAAACCCAACCATAGCATTAAAGCATCAAGTCCTCTTTATCCCGTACGCAACAACCCCCTTACTCGGGTTTGTGTTTCAGTCACTCACGCAACCCACTATAAGCGAATCATGAACGTATTGCAACACCCTACAGCGGGGATCCCTCATGCTTGCGCGACACGGAGAGCACCATAGGACAGCACCAATAATAAAACATGCAACTCAAACCAATCACGATCATCAATTAACCCATAGGACAAAACGGATCTACTCAAACATCATAGGATAGCCATACATCATTGGGAAATAATATATAGCGCTGAGCACCATGTTTAAGTAGATAGTACAGCGGGTAAAAGAAGGGTTACACCTCTGCATAGAGGGGGGAAGAGTTGGGGATGATGGCGGTGAAGTTGTTGGTGAAGATTGCGGTGATGATGATGGCCACGGCAGCGTTCCGGCGCCACCGGAAGAGAAGGGGAGAGGGGGCCCCTTCGTCTTATTCTTCCTTGACCTCCTCCCTAGATGGGATAAGGGTTTCCCCTCTGGTGCTTGGCCTTCATGGCGTGGGAGGGGAGAGAGCCCCTCCGAGATTGGATCTGTCTCTCTGTTTCTCTCTGTTTCTGCGTTCTGGTATTCTGCCCTTTCACTGTTTCGTATATATATGGAGATCCGTAACTCCGATTGGATTGAAACCTTCGCCGTGATTTTTTCCCGAAAATTAGCTTTCTTGCAGCCAAAGTAGAGTAGCAACCGCCTTACGGGGGGCCCATGAGGGGGGCAGGCGCGCCCCCTGCCTCGTGCCTCCCTCGGGCACCGTCTCGTGTTGATTCTTCTTTCCATATTCTCCAAATATTCCAAAAAATATTCTCCGTCCATTTTTATCCCGTTTGGATTCCGTTTGATATGGGGTTTCTGCGAAACATAAAACATGCAACAAACAGGAACTGGCACTGGGCACTGGATCAATATGTTAGTCCCAAAAATAGTATAAAAAGTTGCCAAAAAGTATACGAAAGTTGTATAATATTGGCATGGAACAATAAAAAATTATAGATACGACGGAGACGTATCAGCATCCCCAAGCTTAATTCCTGCTCGTCCTCAAGTAGGTAAATGATAAAAAAAGATAATTTTTGATGTGGAATGCTACCTAGCATAATCTTGATCATGTAATCCAATCATGGCATGAATATTAAGACACGAGTGATTCAAAGCAATAGTCTATCATTTGACATTAAGACAATAATACTTCAAGCATACTAATAAAGCAATCATGTCTTTTCAAAATAACATGGCCAAAGAAAGTTATCCCTACAAAATCATATAGTCTGGCTATGCTCCATCTTCACCACACAAAATATTCAAATCATGCACAACCCCGATGACAAGCCAAGCAATTGTTTCATACTTTTAATGTTCTCAGACCTTTTCAACTTTCACGCAATACATGAGCGTGAGCCATGGATATAGCACTATAGGTGGAATAGAATATGATGATGGAGGTTGTGTGGAGAAGACAAAAAGGGAGAAAGTCTCACATCGACGCGGCTAATCAACGAGCTATGGAGATGCCATGTCAATGCGAGGAGTAGGGATTGCCATGCAACGGATGCACTAAGAGCTATAAGTGTATGAAAGCTCAAACTGGAAACTAAGTGGGTGTGCATCCAACTTGCTTGATCATGAAGACCTCGGGCATTTGAGGAAGCCCATCATCGGAATATACAAGCCAAGTTCTATAATGAAAATTCCCACTAGTATATGAAAGTGATAACTCAAGAGACTCTCTATATGAAGGATCATGGTGCTACTCTGAAGCACAAGTGTGGTAAAAGGATAGTAACATTGCCCCTTCTCTCTTTTTCTCTCATTTTTTTTATTTTTTTGGTGGGCTTCTTTGGCCTCTTTTTTTATTTGGGCTTCTTTGGCCTCTTTTATTTTTTTGTAAAGTTCGGAGTCTCATCCCGACTTGTGGGGGAATCATAGTCTCCATCATCCTTTCCTCACTGGGGCAATGCTCTAATAATGATGATTATCACACTTTTATTTACTTACAACTAAATATTACAACTCGATATCTGGAACAAAGATATGACTCTATATGAATGCCTCCAGCGGTGTACCGGGATGTGCAATGATCTAGCGTAGCAAAGATATCAAAAAACAGACAAGCCATGAAAATAGCATGCTAGCTATCTTACGATCATGCAAAGCAATATGACAATGAATGCTCGAGTCATGTATATGATGATGATGGAAGTTGCATGGCAATATATCTCGAAATGGCTATGGAAATGCCATGATAGGTAGGTATGGTGGCTGTTTTGAGGAAGATATAATGAGGCCTATGTGTGATAGAGCGTATCGTATCACGGGGTTTGGATGCACCGGCGAAGTTTGCACCAACTCTCGAGGTGAGAAAGGGCAATGCACGGTACCGAAGAGGTTAGCAATGATGGAAGGGTGAGAGTGCGTATAATCCATGGACTCAACATTAGTCATAAAGAACTCACATACTTATTGCAAAAATCTATTAGTCATCGAAACAAAGTACTACGCGCATGCTCCTAGGGGGATAGATTGGTAGGAAAAGACCATCGCTCGTCCCCGACCGCCACTCATAAGGAAGACAATCAATAAATAAATCATGCTCCGACTTCATCACATAACTGTTCACCATACGTGCATGCTACGGGAATCACAAACTTCAACACAAGTATTTCTACAATCCACAACTACCCACTAGCATGACTCTAATATCACCATCTTTATATCGCAAAACTATTGCAAGGAATCAAACATATCATATTCAGTGATCTACAAGTTTTATGTAGGATTTTATGACTAACCATGTGAATGACCAATTCCTGTCAACTCTCTAAATAGATATAAGTGAAGCAAGAGAGTTTAATTCTTTCTACAAAAGATATGCCCACGCTCTAACAAATATAAGTGAAGCAAAAGAGCATTCTACAAATGGCGGTTTTCTATGTAAAGAGAAACAGGCAATCCAAACTTCAAATGATATAAGTGAAGCAACTGAAGCATTCTATAAAGCCATACTCAAAAGATATAAGTGAAGTGCAAAGAGCATTCTATAAATCAACCAAGGACTATCTCATACCAGCATGGTGCATAAAAGAAAAAGTGAAAACCAAATGCAAAAGACGCTCCAAGTTTTTCACATATCGCATGAACGAAACGAATCCGAAAACATACCGATACTTGTTGAAGAAAGAGGGGATGCCTTCTGGGGCATCCCCAAGCTTATACGCTTGAGTCTCCTTGAATATTTACTTGGGGTGCCTTGGGCATCCCCAAGCTTGAGCTCTTGCCTCTCTTCCTTCTTCTCACATCGAGACCTTCTCGATCATCGAACACTTCATCCGCACAAAACTTCAACAAAAAACTCGGTAAGATCCGTTAGTATAATAAAGCAAATCACTACTCTAAGTACTGTTGCAAACCAATTCATATTTTGTTTTTGCAATATATATACTGTAATATAACTTTTCCATGGCTTAATCCACTGATAGGAATTGATAGTTTCATCAAAACAAGCAAAACTATGCATCAAAAACAGAATCTGTCTAAAACAGAACAGTCTGTAATAATCTGAACATTCACCATACTTCTGATACTTGAAAAATTCTGCAAAAATTAGGAAAAATAAAAAATTTGTATAGAAAGACAGTTCAAAAAGAATCAGAACCATTTTACGTTCCAGTAAAAAAATGTAAAATCGCGCACTACAGCCAAAGTTTCTGTCCTGCACCGTACAAACCAACAAGCATTGTAAACATCCTAAAGGCAAACCTTGGCATACAATGGAATTGTACAAGGGGATAATTTTTTTTTTGAAAAGTTTATGTAATCAAGATTCACAAAGTTTCCATGAGCATGAACAAAGTTCAAGGCTAGCTCCCACTTCAACAATGCTCGTCTTTCTCACTTTCGCTTTTCTTTTTGAAAAGTTTCGGGTTCCCCTCTTTATTTTTTTTGTTTTTAAACTATATAAAAGCACTCAACAGAAATAAATGACTCTCTAAAACTTCCGGGTTGTCTCCCTGGCAGCGCTTTCTTTAAAGCCATTAAGCTAGGCATATAGTGCTCAAGTAATGAATCCACCCAGATCCCAAGGTATATCAAAGCCAATTTTAATTAGCAATGATTTGTAATTTAGTAGTGAGCACAAAGTAACATATATCATGTAATGACGAAGTCTAACTCTCTTCCTATGCATCGGCGTGTCATAAAAGAACAATTCATGCACATCTAGTAAAGGCCAATGCATAGTATAAACAATTTCTTGCAATTTTATCATGTGGGAAACATAGAGAGGTGGAGATATAGTTCCTCTCTCATAATAATTGCAAGTAGGAGCAACAAGCACATGCATATTATATTCATCAAAATCATCATGTGCAACGGTATAAGGCAACCCATCAATATAATCCTTAATAAGGGTAAACTTCTCCGATATAGTGTAGTTGGGAGTATTCAAAAAGATAATAGGACTATCATGCGTGGGTGCAATAGCAACAATTTCATGTTTAACATAAGGAACTATAGCAAGTTCATCTCCATAAGCATAATTCATATTGGCATCTTGGCCACAAGCATAGCAAGCATCATCAAAAAGGGATATTTCAAGAGAATCAACGGGATCATAATAGTCATCATAGCAATCATCCTTCGGTAAGCATGAAGGGAAATTAAACAATGTATGAGTTGAAGAGTTACTCTCATTAGAAGGTGGGCACGGGTAGCTAATCCTCTCTTCCTCCTTTTGTTCTTCGCTCTCCTCATCATCTTTTTCATCCAATGAGCTCACAGTTTCATCAATTTCTTCTTCCATAGACTCCTGCAAAATATTAGTCTCTTCTTGGACAACGAAGACTTTCTCAATAAATGCATCAATATCGGAATTGAATTCATAATTGGCATAGAAATATTTAAGGATAGCTAAATTTTCAGATCTATAAACAACATCATAAATATTTTCAAACTCTTTGAACATAGATTCAATTTCATACACCCATAAAAGCAACAAATTCTTCTATTTGTTCCACATCATAGTAATCATATATACCTCTAGCATAAGAAGCCAAGGTTTCATTATCATTAAATTCGCATGAAAAGGGAAGGTGTGGAGCCTTCATCCTAGAGCAACAAGTATAGTCATATCTCAAGCATAGTTGCCTAGCATACCACTTCAACATATGAATTTGATCCCATAATAGTTTCCCTTTGTGAGTCAAGTGATAATCCCTAAAGTATTCACGTTGATCCAAAATGTCTCCCATTACATAATTGAATGGGGTTTTCTCGGGATTATCAAAGTAGTACATAATATCTTTCACATAATGAGCATCGAGGGTTTTAGGAGGTTCCCCATCTCCATGAGTAGCAAGTACACCTAATGTTTTTGGTATTTCGTGTTCCATATCCATAACTAAAGATAAAGAACAACTAAGAACAACAAATAAAAATTACTTAGTGATAAAGCAAACAAGCACACACGAGAATATTCACCCCATGCTATGGCTCCCCAGCAACGACGCCAGAAAAAGGTCTTGATAACCCACAAGTATAGGGGATAAATTGTAGCCTCTTTCGATAAGTAAGAGTGTCGAACCCAACGAGGAGCTAAAGGTAGAACAAATATTCCCTCAAGTTCTATCGACCACCGATACAACTCTACGCACGCTTGACATTTGCTTTACCTAGAACGAGTATGAAACTAGAAGTACTTTGTAGGTGTTTTTGGATAGGTTTGCAGGATAATTAAAAGAGAGCGTAAATAAAAACTAGGGGCTGTTTAGATGAAGACACAACTAAGTTAGTTTTAGTAGAGAGCTTTTTGTCACGAGAAAGTTATTTGTCCCTAGGCAATCGATAACTAGACCGGTAATCATTATTGCAATTTTATTTGAGGGAGAGGCATAAGCTAACATACTTTCTCTACTTGGATCATATGCACTTATGATTGGAACTCTAGCAAGCATCCGCAACTACTAAAGATCATTAAGGTAAAACCCAACCATAGCATTAAAGCATCAAGTCCTCTTTATCCCATACGCAACAACCCCCTTACTCGGGTTTGTGTTTCAGTCACTCACGCAACCCACTATAAGCGAATCATGAACGTATTGCAACACCCTACAGCGGGGATCCCTCACGCTTGCGCGACATGAAGAGCACCATAGGACAGCACCAATAATAAAACATGCAACTCAAACCAATCACGATCATCAATTAACCCATAGGACAAAGCGGATCTACTCAAACATCATAGGATAGCCATACATCATTGGGAAATAATATATAGCGTTGAGCACCATGTTTAAGTAGAGAGTACAGTGGGTAAAAGAAGGGTTACACCGCTGCATAGAGGGTGGAAGAGTTGGTGATGATGGCGGTGAAGTTGTTGGTGAAGATTGCGGTGATGATGATGGCCACGGCAGCGTTCCAGCGCCACCGGAAGAGAAGGGGAGAGGGGGCCCCTTCGTCTTCTTCTTCCTTGACCTCCTCCCTAGATGGGAGAAGGGTTTCCCCTCTGGTCCTTGGCCTCCATGGCGTGGGAGGGGCGAGAGCCCCTCCGAGATTGGATCCGTCTCTCTGTTTCTGCGTTCCGGTATTATGCAGCTACCTCTTGAGCACAGCAAGCAAATCCTAACAAAATAAAATGACGCTCCAAGCAAAACACATATCATGTGACGAATAAAAATGTAGCTCCAAGTGAGGTTACCGATAATGTTGGAGACGAAAGAGGGGATGCTTGCTACCTCTTGAGCACTGCGTTGGTTTTCCCTTGAAGAGGAAAGGGTGATGTAGTAAAGCAGCATAAATATTTCCCTCAGTTTTTGAGAACCAAGGTATCAATCCAGTAGGAGGCCACGCACGAGTCCCTCGCACCTACACAAACAACTAAGATCCTCGCAACCAACGCAATAAAGGGGTTGTCAATCCCTTCACGGTCACTTACAAAAGTGAGATCTGATAGATATGATAAGATAATATTTTTGGTATTTTTATTATAAAGATGCAAAGTAAAATAAAAGGCAATAAAAATAGCTAAGTGTTGGAAGATTAATATGATGGAAAATAGACCCGGGGCCATAGGTTTCACTAGTGGCTTCTCTCGAGAGCATAAGTATTACGGTGGGTGAACAAATTACTGTTGAGCAATTGACATAATTGAGTATAGTTATGAGAATATCTAGGTATGATCATGTATATAGGCATCACGTCCGCGACAAGTAGACCGACTCCTGCCTGCATCTACTACTATTACTCCACACATCGACCGCTATCCAGCATGCATCTAGAGTATTAAGTTCAAAAGAACAGAGTAACACTTTAAGTAAGATGACATGATGTAGAGGGATAAAATCATGCAATATGATATAAACCCGATCTTGTTATCCTCGATGGCAACAATACAATACGTGCCTTGCTGCCCCTGCTGTCACTGGGAAAGGACACCGCAAGATTGAACCCAAAGCTAAGCACTTCTCCCATTGCAAGAAAGATCAATCTAGTAGGCCAAACCAATCTGATAATTCGAAGAGACTTGCAAAGATAACCAATCATACATAAAAGAATTCAGAGAAGATTCAAATATTGTTCATAGATAAACTTGATCATAAACCCACAATTCATCTGTCTCAACAAACACACCGCAAAAGAAGATTACATCGAATAGATCTCCACGAGAATCGGGGAGAACTTTGTATTGAGAACCAAAGAGAGAGAAGAAGCCATCTAGCTAATAACTATGGACCCGAAGGTCTGAGGTAAACTACTCACACATCATCGGAGAGGCTATGGTGTTGATGTAGAAGCCCTCCGTGATCAATGCCCCCTCCGACGGAGCTCCAGAAAAGGCCCCAAGATGGGATCTCACGAGTACAGAAGGTTGTGGCGGTGGAATTAGGTTTTTGGCTCCGTATCTGGTAGTTTGGGGGTACGTAGGTATATATAGGAGGAAGAAGTACGTCGGCGGAGCAACATGGGCCCCACGAGGGTGGAGGTCGCGCCCAGGGGGGTAGGCGCGCCCCCCTACCTCGTGCCCTCCTGATTGCTTTCTTGATGTAGGGTCCAAGTCCTCTGGATCACGTTTGTTTCAAAAATCACGTTCCCGAAGGTTTCATTCCGTTTGATATTTTTTTCTGCGAAACTCTGAAATAGGCAAAAAACAGCAATTCTGGGCTGGGCCTCCGGTTAATAGGTTAGTCCCAAAATAATATAAAAGTGTATAATAAAGCCCATTAAACATGCAAAATAGAATATAATATAGCATGGAACAATAAAAAATTATAGATACGTTGGAGACGTATCAAGCATCCCCAAGCTTAATTCCCGCTCGTCCTCGAGTAGGTAAATGATAAAAACAGAATTTTTGATGTGGAATGCTACTTAGCATAATTTCAATGTAATTCTTCTTATTGTGGCACGAATGTTCAGATTTGATATGATTCAAGATAAAATTTAATGTTGACATCAAAACAATAATACTTCAAGCATGCTAACCAAGCAATTATGTCTTATCAAAATAACACAGCCAAAGCAAGTTATCTCTACAAAATCATATAGTCTGGCTATGCTCCATCTTCCCCACACAAAATATTCATATCATGTACAACCCTGGTTTTATCCAAGCAATTGGTTCATACTTTTTAACGCGCTTTAGCCTTTTCAACTCTTACGCAATACATGAGCGCAAGCCATGGATATAGCACTATGGTGGAATAAGGTATAATGATAGGGGTTATGTGGGAAGACAAAAAAGGAGAAAGTCTCACATCAACGAGGCTAATCAATGGGCTATGGAGATTCCCATCAATTGATGTCAATGCAAGGAGTAGGGATTGCCATGCAACGGATGCACTTAGAGCTATAAGTGTATGAAAGCTCAAACAAAAGAAACTAAGTGGGTGTGCATCCAACTTGCTTGCTCACGAAGACCTCGGGCATTTGAGGAAGCCCGTCATTGGAATATACAAGCCAAGTTCTATAATGAAATTTCCCACTAGTATATGAAAGCGACAAAATGAGAGACTCTCTATCATGAAGATCACGGTGCTACTTTGAAGCACAAGTGTGGTAAAAGGATAGTAACATTGTCCCTTCTCTCTTTTTCTCTCATTTTTTATTTGGGCCTTTTCTATTTTTTATGGCCTTTTTTTATTTAGTCCGGAGTCTCATCCCGACTTGTGGGGGAATCATAGTCTCCATCATCCTTTCCTCACTTGGGACAATGCTCTAATAATGATGATCATCACACTTTTATTTACTTACAACTCATGAATTACAACTCAATACTTAGAACAAAATATGACTCTATGTGGATGCCTCCGGCGGTGTACCGGGATATGCAATGAATCAAGAGCGACATGTATGAAAGAATTATGAATGGTGGCTTTGCCACAAATACAATGTCAACTACATGATCATGCAAAGCAATATGACAATGATGGAGCGTGTCATGATAAACGAAACGATGGAAAGTTGCATGGCAATATATCTTGGAATGGCTATGAAAATGCCATAATAGGTAGGTATGGTGGCTGTTTTGAGGAAGATATAAGGAGGTTTATGTGTGATAGAGCGTATCATATCATGGGGTTTGGATGCACCGGCGAAGTTTGCACCAACTCTCAAGGTGAGAAAGGGCAATGCACGGTACCGAAGAGGCTAGAAAATTGCGGAAAGGTAAGTGTGTGTATAATCCATGGACTCACATTAGTCATAAAGAACTCATATACTTATTGCAAAAATTTATTAGCCCTCGAAGCAAAGTACTACTACGCATGCTCCTAGGGGAAGGGTTGGTAGGAGTTAACCATTTCACTTTGGTACTGTCAAAGACAAGACTAATAATTGTTTCCACACAATGCCTACTGTTGCATATCATTTCCACAATTTATATTGAGCAATATAAGCCATAGAAACTAGAAAACAAGCAAACTATGCATTGAAAATAGAATATGTCAAAAACGGAACAGTCTATAGTAATCTGTACTCCAACCATGCTTGTGCTACTACAAAAATTATGAAAACTTAGGAAAACCTGGAGAATTTGTATATCTATCACCTTTAAAAATTTAAGATCAAAATCACGTTCCAGTGATTTTTCAAAATTCCTGGACTGAGCGCAAATGTTTCTGTTTTGCACAGATTCAAGTCAACTATCATCCACACTATCCCAAAGGCTTTACTTGGCACTTTATTGAAACAAAAGTAATAAAACATAATTACTACAGTAGCCTAATCATGTGAACACACAAAAAAAGTAGGTAAAAGTGTTGGGTTGTCTCCCAAAGCGCTTGTCTTTAATGCCTTTTAGCTAGGCATGATGAGTTCAATGATGCTCGCATAAAAGATAAGGATTGAAACATAACAAAAGCATCATGAATCATATGACTAGCACATTTAAGTCTAACCCACTCCCTATGCATAGGGATTTTGTGAGCCAATAATTTATGGGAGCAATAATCAACTAGCATAGGAAGGCAAAACAAGCATAACTTCGAAACTTTCAACACATAGAGAGGAAACTTGGTATTATTGCAATTCCTACAAGCATATGTTCCTCCCTCATAATAATTTTCAGTAGCATCATGAATGAATTCAATAATATAACTATCACATAAAGCACTCTTTTCATGATGCATAAGCATAGAGATTTTGTTACTTTCCACATAAGCAAATTTATTCTCATTAATAGTAGTGGGAGCAAACTCAACAAAATAACTATCATGGGATTGAAAATCAAAATCATGATGACAAGTTTCATGGTTATCATTATTCTTTATAGCATACATGTCATCACCGTAATCATCATAGATTGCAACTTTGTTGTCATAATCAATTGAAACCTCTTCCAAAATAGTGGATTCATCACTAATAAAGTCATGACCTCTCCAAATCCACTTTTTTCAACATTGTAACAAGATTCAACACCCTCCAAAATAGTGGGATCATTACCTAGAGTTGACACTCTTCCAAACCCACTTTAATCAATATAATCGTCATGAATAGGAGGCATGCAATCATTATAACAAACTTGCACATCAAATCTTGGGGGACTAAAAATATCATCTTCATCAAATATAGCATCCCCAAGCTTATGGCTTTGCATATCATTAGCATCATGGATATTCAAAGAGTTCATACCAACAACATTGCAATCATGCTCATCATTCAAAGATGTTTTTATCAAACATTTTAGAGAATTCCTCTTCTATCAATTGAGCACAATTTTCCTTTCCATCATTTTCGCGAAAGACATTATAAAGATGAATAATATGATGCAACCTCAATTCCATTTTTTAGTTTTATTTTTATAATCCAAACTAGTGATAAAACAAGAAACTAAAAGATTCAATTGCAAGATCTAAAGATATACCTTCAAGCACTCACCTCCCCGGCAACGACGCCAGAAAAGAACTTCGTTGACGGGGTGTGAGTGTCGCTTACCTAACCTCCCCGGCAACGGCGCTAGAAAAGAGCTTGATATCTACTATGCAACTTTATTCTTGTAGACACGTGTTGGGCCTCCAAGCGCAGAGTTTTGTAGGACAATAGCAATTTTCCCTCAAGTGGATGACCTAAGGTTTATCAATCCTTGGGAGGTGTAGGATGAAGATGGTCTCTCTCAAAAAACCCTGCAACCAAATAATAAAAAGTCTCTTCTGTCCCCAACACACCAAATACAATCAATTTGTATAGGTGCACTAGTTCGGCGAAGAGATGGTGATAAAAGTGTAATATTGATGGGATAAATATATATTTATAATCTGAATAAATAAAAACAGCAAGGTAGCAATTGATAAAATGGAGCAAAAACGGTATTGCAATGCTTGAAAATGAGGCCTAGGGTCCGTACTTTCGCTTGTGCAATCTCTCAACAATGCTAATATAATTGGATCATATAACCATCCCTCAAAGTGCAATGAAGAATCACTCCAAAGTTCTATATAGCGGAGAACATAAGAAGAAATTGTTTATAGGGTACGAAACCACCTCGAAGCTATTCCTTCCGATCGATCTATCTAAGAGTTCGTACTAAAATAACACCAAATAATTTCAGATTCATCATACTCAATCCAACACAAAGAACCTCAAAGAGTGCCCCAAGATTTCTACCGGAGAAACAAAGACAAGAACGTGCATCAACCCCTATGCATAGATTACCCCAATGTCACCTCGGGAATCCGTGAGTTGAGTGCAAAACATACATCAAGTGAATCAATATGATACCCCATTGTCACCACGAGTATTCATATGCAAGACATATATCAAGTGCTCTCAAATCCATAAAAGTATTCAATCCGATAAAACGAAATCTCAAAGGGAAAACTCAATTCATCACAAGATAGAGAGGGGAAAACACCATATGATCCGACTATATTAATAAAGCCCGCGATACATCAAGATCATGACATCTCAAGAACACGAGAGAGAGAGAGAGAGATTAAACACATAGCTACTGGTACAAACCCTCAGCCCCGAGGGTGGACTACTCCCTCCTCATCGTGGTGGCCGCCGGGATGATGAGGAAGGCCACCAATGATGATCTCCCCCTCCGGCAGGGTGCCGGAATGTTGTCTAGATTGGATCTCGTGGATACAGAGGCCTTGCAGCGGCGGAACTTCTGATCTAGGGCTTCCCCCGAGGGCTTTGGAATATTTGGATATTTATAGTGCAAAGAGGGGGTGCGGGAGGCCACCGAGGTGGGCACAACCCACCTGGGCGCGCCCTGGTGGGTTGTGCCCCCCCTCGAGGCACCCCCAGGTGCTTCTCTGGCCCACTGGATGTCTTCTGGTCCATAAAAAATCCACAAAAAGTTTCGCGGTGTTTGGACTCCGTTTGATATTGATTTCCTGCGATGTAAAGAACAAGCAAAAAACAGTAAGTGGCACTGGGCACTCGGTCAATAGGTTAGTCCCAAAAAATGATATAAAGTTGCTATAAAATGATTGTAAAACATCCAAGAATGATAATATAACAGCATTAATACTTCATAAATTATAGATACGTTGGAGACGTATCATCCGCCGGTTTTGGCACCGACATTGGTGCTTTCATCGAGAGTTCCGCTGTTGGGTCGCCAAAGGATCGATGGCTCGCCTAGTCATCTGCAACAGCATCCGCAGCGAGGATGTCTTCGTCCCCGGACAACTCTTCGCATTCTACAGGATCGTGTTGCACGCCGATCCGACTGGCCACCTCGGCCAGGTCGAAAGTTTCACCCCTGGTCAGGAGATTAGGTTCGGGAACCTAGAGTTCATCGCCGATCCCCGAGGATATCTTACTCTGACGAAGTTCTCAGCCCTGCTCAATGTGCATACATGCCCTGAAATTTCACCTTCGGGCATGGTGGGCTCCGCTACAGGGGCTACCTTCGCACGAGACCTGACCTCGAGCTCGGATCCGGGCCACACCCCGATACCCGCTTCGATCGAACTCTGGCCCGGCGTGGTGTTGAACGCACCGGAAGCAACAACACTGCGGAATTATGCCGAATACTCCAGCAATATAGACCCGACAGGTATCTCGTCGTTAAATGAGTTACTTAGTCGGATCCATGCCATGGGGATCTCCGACGGCCAACCCTCGGTCTATGATCAGATCAGGCTTAAACCCGATGACAGGGAAATTTACATCCCACTCATTACACCCCTGGTCAGAACCATCGAGGACTCGGCCAAAGGCTCACCCTTACAACTACCGGAGTTGAGAACGAATTATGTTCAGGTTTCCGACCATCAAGCTTGCTCCCTTAGTTCGGAATCCGACCTTCACCCCGGAAAAAGCTTGGGATCAAACTCCTATTCAACGCATGGCCTGGAGTCTACACATAGTCCGGTTGTCAATCCAGATCCGGAACCCGGCGTGCCGGATTCCACGTGGTGCTAGACATCGCTGTCAAAATCCGGGATTCACATCCTATTGGGATTCAAAGTTTTTTCCCACCCACCCCCACGTCGAGTAATCTCCAAGCAATTCGGGGAAGCCCGACATATGGGACTGAATGTACGTCAAAGAATAGCGAGGGGAGACGGTCCAACACTTCTGGGCTAGATTCTGCCTCGACAAAAACAAGATGGCGGACTACATCAGACAGGAAATAATAGCGACCTTCCAGTATAGCTGCCGCGATGAAGGACTCCTGAACACCCTTGCTCGCTGTCACACTCAAAACTTCACCGAGCTACCGGATCTGGTGCGCAAATACCGCGCCATCGAAAGCGCCTGGTAGGCACAACAGCTGCATATGGAGTTAGTCCATGTCGAAGAACCCAAAAAATATCGGGCGAAGCGCATACCCCCGCGATGATCAGCCGAATATGAGCAGATCGAGAAAAGGAAGAAACCTCTTGTAGGATCAAGAACAGTCCTTGACGAACTACTGGACAAACCATGCCCCATACACTCGGTCCTGCTGAATACAAAGCCAACCACAGCCTTCGAGCTTGTTGGGTGGTTAGGCAAGTCACAAAGAGTGGAGAGAGTATTCTTGGAGCCTCACCCTTCAGCAGGCGTTCAACAACACCCCCGAACAACGACACTGAAGTCCTTACGATCTACGGGACATTTTCCTCCAAAAATCAGAGGAAAAGAGCCCTTCGAGAGCTCGGTCAAATCCACCAGGTGACGTGCTACCTCTTGAGCACTGCGTTGGTTTTCCCTTGAAGAGGAAAGGGTGATGCAGCAAAGTAGCATAAGTATTTCCCTCAGTTTTTGAGAACCAAGGTATCAATCCAGTAGGAGGCCACGCACGAGTCCCTCGTACCTACACAAACAAATAAATCCTTGCAACCAACGCGATAAGGGGTTGTCAATCCCTACACGGTCACTTACGAGAGTGAGATCTGATAGATATGATAAGATAATATTTTTGGTATTTTTATGATAAAGATGCAAAGTAAAGAAAGTAAAATAAAAACGGCGCCAGAAATAGCTTGTTGTCGGGAGATTAATATGATGGAAAATAGACCCGGGGGCCATAGGTTTCACTAGTGGCTTCTCTCAAGAGCATAAGTATTTACGGTGGGTGAACAAATTACTATTGAGCAATTGACAGAATTGAGCATAGTTATGAGAATATCTAGGTATGATCATGTATATAGGCATCACGTCCGAGACAAGTAGACCGACTCCTGCCTGCATCTACTAATATTACTCCACACATCGACCGCTATCCAGCATGCATCTAGAGTATTAAGTTCATAAGAACAGAGTAAGGCTTTAAGCAAGATGACATGATGTAGAGGGATAAACTCATGCAATATGATATAAACCCCATATTGTTATCCTCGATGGCAACAATACAATACGTGCCTTGCTGCCCCTACTGTCACTGGGAAAGGACACCGCCAGATTGAACCCAAAGCTAAGCACTTCTCCCATTGCAAGAAAAATTGTAGCGACCCGACCTCAAACGGTCAAGTCTCTGTGCTTCAGTGTCATTCCTGGATCGGTAATGCTGACACACACAGTACTCGAAGGATTTATAACAGAGTAGCAATCACACACTTATTACATCGAATGTCTCAAAAGAGAACTTATTACAATAAATATGGCTTAAGGCCATCTAATACGATAACAGCGGAAGGCTTGGAAGATAAAGTGAGTCCATCAACTCCAACGGCATAGCTGAGCTGCACGGCAACGACCTAACGAACCTTACTCCTCGTCTGAAAAGTCTGCAACATAATACGTTGCAGCCCGAAAACGGGTCAGCACATGGAATATGCTGGCAATATAACACAGTAGAGCAAGAAGAGAATAATGCTATCACTACATGCATATTTGGCTGGTGGAAAGCTCTATGGTTATAGTTTTTGCAAAAAGCCAATTTTTCCCTACAACAAAGGAATATATTTTATTTAACTATCATGGTAGTTGAAACATCATTGAGAAGGTTCCTCCAACTCAATCCCAATTAAAGTAATTATCAACCCAACAATATTAATTTAGAGTGATGAAATACTTAGGATACTCCAAGTACTAGATACTAAAGATTGTCCATAACCGGGGACACGGCTAACCATGATTAGATTGTACACTCTGCAGAGGTTTTGTGCACTTTTCCCCACAAGACTCGATCTCCTCTGTTGGATTTGTCGCACTACAGGGTGTTTGAGAAACGGATGACCGAGACACAGTCTTTCAGAAACATTAACTCTTTACTCCGGGCGGACCATACCAAACCTACATCCCTCTACCTGCTGATCCACCTCTTCAAGAGCTCATGCAACTTACTCAACTATGCTAGAGCCCATAATAGCTTGTGGCTGCACACGGAAGTTTCTAGCATGAAAATATCTCAGTTCCCTTTGAGCCCGGGTGGCGGACCTTAGGATGATCACACGGGTACTCCGGGATATCCTAGGACAACACTGGATTCTCCAGGTGCCCGACAAGCAATCCACCCAGATGTGTATTAAAGTTCCCACCTTAAGTTGAACCATTAATTAAGAATCTCACATCTGTCATGGATACACTCAAACCCAATCCACGTCTACGAGCATAGCATAGCAATATAAGCAATACGTAGAAGTAACTCCCAAGGTTTGAATATAACAGGGCAATAGGTTCTACCTCATCAACTACTTCCCAACCCACATTTTCATCACATCCTAATCATGCAATGTTTGAGGATTGAAACTAATGCATAAAAACTGGGTATGGAAGGAGTATGATCAATGTGTTACTTGCCTTGCTGACGACCCGCAAAACCTAGGGACTCGTAGTAGCACGCTTCGCACTTCGGGAATTCTATCGCAAACAAACAATAGCATACATAAGCAATCAAGCAAAGATGCACGTGCAAAACTCAAATAAGAAGAATTGACCAGAAAGTTCAACTTAATAACTCCGGTTTGCAAAAAGAATCAAATCAAACGGAGCAACGAAACTCAAACCGCGAAAGAAACAAGATCCGTTTACTAATCTGAACTAAAGTAAAATTTTACAGTACCAAAATCTTGTTCAAGTTGATTAAACAGAAAGAGGGTTTCGAGACGAAGATCTAGGCGCTTGAATCGCCCGATTTCGATAAATGAGCGAAAAGATAAACTGAAACGAAAATGGGATCAGAAATCGCGATCGAAAAATAATCGCGGAAAATTCGAGAAAAAGAAAACTGACGAACAGGCTAACGAACGAACGTTCATTGTTTGTAACTAACGAGTGGAAATCGTTCGTTAAAACGAACGTACGGACGAACGTCCGCTATATAAACTAAACCGAGAAAACCGGCGAACCGATCTAAAAAAACGAACTAGGGTTTAAAAAAAACCGGATCGGTTTTAGAATAAAACCGAACGGCGGCGGTGGCGGCGTATACCTCCGGCGAGGCGGGGCGGCTCCGGCGAGGTGGGGTTGGCGGCTCGGGGTGCGCAGGGCGGCGCGGGGC
>NC_057805.1:391709850-391759522 GCF_018294505.1 Triticum aestivum
CGGCGGCAGCGGCGAAGGGTGGCGCGGGCGGCGGGGTTGGCGGCTCGGGTGGTGGTGGAGGGTGCGGGGGCGGGGTATTTAAAGGAGGAGGGCTGCTTGGGGGAGGGGGCAAGGCGGCGCGGGGAGGAGGAGTCCCGGCCGGACTCGGCTAGCGGCGGCGGCGCTCGCGGTCTCCTGGTCGGAGACGAGGCGCGGGGCGGTTGGGCCGGCTCGGCTGGGCTTCAGCCCAGTCGGGCGCTGAACTTTTTTTAAATAATTCTGCTGAAAATTAACTAAATCCTAGAAAATAAAATAAAAATCTAAAAATACCAAAACAAATTTTCACCGTCTAAATAAAATATTTAGAACGAGATGAACATTTTTTGGCCCTAAAATGCAATTTTGAAAAATGTGCAATTTTTCTAATGCAAATAAAATAGCAATAAAATCCGAATAAAATCAAATATTTGATTTTAACATTTTTCCTCCAATATTTCAATTATTTTGGAGAAGTCATATTATCTCCTCTCATATATTTTAATATGAAATATTTTCGGAGAGAAAAATAATTAAAATCAAAATCCTCGTTTCAGTATTTGATAAAATTCAAATATGAAAACAATGAAATCCCCAACTCTCTCCGAGGGTCCTTGAGTTGCTTAGGATTTCGAGGATCGCGAAACGAAATGCAATAAAATATGCTATGCATGAATGATCTATGTGTAACATTCCAAATTGAAAATTTGGGATGTTACAAACCTACCCCCCTTAAGATGAATCTCTCCCTCGAGATACGGGTTGGCTAGAAAATAGGTGTGGGTGGTCTTTGCGAAGATCATCCTCTCGTTCCCAGGTGGCTTCCTCCTCGGTATGGTGGCTCCACTGTACTTTGCAAAAATTGATAACCTTACTGCGGGTGACTCGGCTGGCAAATTCAAGAATCCTGACTGGCTTCTCCTCATAGGTCAAATCACTGTCCAACTGAATCACCTCCAAGGGTACTGTATCTCCTAACGGTATATCGGCCATCTCAGCATGACATTTCTTCAGCTGTGAAACATGAAATACATCATGAACTCCTGACAGTCCTTCAGGTAACTCCAACTTGTAGGCAACTTCTCCCATACATTCCCAAACACGATACAGTCCTACAAATCTCGGGGCTAACTTTCCCTTAACTCCAAAACGTTTCACTCCTCGCAAGGGTGATACTCGCAGATATGCTCTGTCTCCAATTTCATAGGTTACCTCCTTGCATTTCGAATCTGCATAACTCTTCTGCCTGGACTGAGCTACCGTCAGTCTATCTCGGATCAACTTATGTTTCTCTTCAGACTCCTTGATCAAGTCTGGTCCAAACAACTGTCTGTCTCCAACTTCATCCCACATCAACGGTGTTCTACACCTTCGTCCATATAGGGCTTCGAACGGTGCCATCTTCAAACTGGCTTGGTAGCTATTGTTGTATGAGAACTCCGCGTAGGGCAAATTGTCATGCCAACTAGATCCATAATCTAGCGCACATGCCCTCAACATGTCCTCCAGAATCTGGTTGACTCTCTCGGTCTGTCCATCTGTCTGCGGGTGAAATGCTGTACTGAACTCCAATCTCGTGCCCAAAGTCTGGTGCAGCTGATGCCAAAACTTTGAGGTAAACTATGTTCCTCTATCTGATACGATGGTCCTCGGAACTCCATGCAGACATACGATCCTGGTCATATATATCTTGGCCAACTTCACACTTGTATAAGTTGTTTTCACTGGGATAAAGTGAGCTACTTTGGTCAAGCGATCAACTACTACCCATATAGAATCATATCCTGATTTGGTCCTGGGCAATCCGGTGATAAAATCCATGCCAAGTTTATCCCACTTCCATTCGGGTATCGGCATAGGCTGTAACAATCCCGCTGGCTTTTGATGTTCTGCCTTCACTCTCTGACATACATCACATACGGCTACATACTCGGCAATATCCTTCTTCATACCTGTCCACCAGAAACGTTCCTTCAAATCCAAATACATCTTGGTGTTTCCGGGGTGTATCGAGTATGGTGAGTCATGAGCCTCCTGAAGTATTAACTTCCTGATCTCTGTGTTATTGGGCACATAAACACGGTCCTCAAACCATAAGGTGTCGTGCTCATCCTCATGAAAACCTTTGGCCTTTCCTTTGCTCATTCTCTCTTTTATCTCGGCAATCTCTTTGTCATCCTTCTGAGCTTCTCGGATCTTTCCTAACAATGTAGACTGAACTTCCATTGTTGCAACGAAACCTCTAGGAACAATCTCCAATCGAAGTTCCCTGAGATCCTCTGCTAACTCCTTTGGTAATCATGTGCTCACTAGGGTGTTAGCATAACTCTTCCGACTCAAAGCGTCTGCTACGACATTGGCCTTGCCTGGATGATAGTGAAGCTTCATGTCATAATCCTTTATAAGCTCCAACCATCTCCTCTGCCTAAGGTTCAGCTCCTTCTGTGTCAAAATGTACTTCAAACTCTTATGATCCGTGTACACATCACAACGGTTTCCAATAAGGTAATGTCTCCAAGTCTTGAGCGCATGCACTACTGCTGCTAACTCCAAATCATGCGTGGCATAATTCAATTCGTGCGGTTTTAGTTGTCGTGAGGCATACGAAACAACTCTTCCGTCCTGCATAAGCACACTTCCAAGTCCTAGGCGAGAAGCGTCGCAATACACTTGGAAATCCTTGCGTATATCCGGCAGAATCAGCACTGGGGCTGTAGTCAAACGTTTCTTTAACTCCTGAAAACTCGCCTCACATTCTTCCGTCCATTTAAATTTGGTATCCTTCTTCAATAACTCCGTCATTGGCTTCGCAATCTTGGAAAAATTCTCAATGAATCTTCGGTAGTATCCTGCGAGTCCCAGAAAACTGCGGATCTCGCTAACTGAAGTGGGTGCCAACCATTCAGTGAATGACTGAACCTTGGTGGGGTCTACCGCTATACCTTCTCCTGATATAACATGACCAAGGAATCCGACTTCCTTTAACCAAAACTCGCATTTGCTGAACTTGGCATACAACTGATGTTCCCTGAGTTTCTCGAGAACTAAACGCAAATGCTCTTTGTGCTTCTCCTCATTCTTTGAGTATACCATTATATCATCAATGAACACCCCAACAAACTTATCCAAATATTCCATGAACACTTTGTTCATCATGCTCATGAAGTAGGCAGGGGCGTTAGTCAGTCCAAATGACATGACCGTATATTCATACAACCCGTACCGTGTGGTGAATGCTGTCTTTGGTATATCCTTCTCTCGAATCTTCAACTGGTGATATCCTGATCGCAGATCGATCTTTGAAAACACCTTAGCTCCTTGAAGTTGGTCAAACAAATCATTGATCATCGGCAGTGGGTATTTGTTCTTGATCGTCACCTCATTTAACGCACGATAATCAACAACCATTCTTAGAGACTTATCCTTCTTCTCAACCAAAAGCACTGGGGCTCCCCATGGTGATGAACTTCGTCGAATGTAACCTTTCTCCAATAACTCCTTGATCTGCTTCTTAATCTCCTCCAGATCATTTGCGGGCATCCGATAGGGTCTCTTTGATATTGGCCCTGCACCTGGCAATAGCTCTATCAAAAACTCGATGTCTCGATCCGGTGGCATGCCTGGTAATTCCTCTGGAAAAACATCTGGGTAATCCTTCACTACAGGCACTTCCTCCTGAACAACTCCCGTGAGGGTATTTACTTGGCTCCTCCTAGGTGCATGCCTAGATACATACTTAATCCTTTTTCCCTCTGGGGTGGTGAGATAAATCGACTTACTTGCACAGTCAATGCTTCCTCCATACTTTGACATCCAGTCCATGCCTAATATCACATCCAATCCTTGTGACTCCAAGATTATTAGGTCAGACGGAAAAACATGGCTACCAATGGTTAGGGGTATCTGGTCGCACCATCGACTAGCCATATACTCTGCTCCAGGTGAACTCACTAACAGAGGGGTCCTAAGGGTTTGGGTTGGTAGTTTAAACTTATCCACGAATCCCCTTGATATGTATGAATGCGATGCACCAGTATCAAAAAGAACAAGGGCGGTAAAAGACTTAACCAAAAACTTACCTGTAACCGCATCTGGCTGCTCTTCAACCTCCTCCATGTTAACGTGGTTCACTTGTCCTTTGTTGAATGGATTGGGCTTCTTCCCAGCGCTCCCATTGCCGTTTCCATTCTTTGCTTCAGGGCACTTCGTGGCATAGTGTCCAGTCTTCCGCACTTAAAGCAAGTAATGTGACTTAGATCTCTCTTGGCGGGTGTGGCTGGATTGGGGCGGTTCTGATTGTGGTTTGTTCCGTTCCCAGTCCCATTCTTAGAACCATTGTGGTTATGCGAACTTCCTCCAGTGTGGTTATGACCTCCATGGTTATGAACAAGTCCTCCCGAGTTCGGGGTTAGGCGAGGCTTCTGCTGAGCTCCTGAGTTATACCTCCCTTGCCCATACTTCCTCTTACGGCTCTCAATTTGCTGCTACTTCCCTTCAATCATAAGAGCCTTATCTATCAACTCCTGGTAGTTGTTGAATGTTGCCACCATCAACTGCATGCTCATCTCATCATTCAGCCCTTCCATAAACTTCTCCTGCTTCGCAACATCCGTGGCCACATCATCAGGGGCATAGCGAGATAACTTGCTAAACTCATCCACGTACTGAGCCACAGTACAGTTCCCCTGGCGTAAGTTGCGAAACTCACGCTTCTTCATATTCATAGCTCCAGTTGAGACATGGGTTGTGCGGAAAGCTTGCTGAAACTGATCCCAAGTGACGTTGGCTATGGGGAAAGTGGCCGTATAATCTCCCACCATGAGGCTGCTGGTCCATCCAATTGATGTGCGGCAAAGCGCACCTTCTCAGCATCTGTGCAACCTGCGGTGGTCAACTCCCTTCCAATACAGCGTAGCCAATCATCTGCAACTATAGGCTCGGTGCTACTGGAAAATACCGGCGGCTGCAACCTCAGAAAGCAAGCTAAGTTGTCAACTAGAGGTGGGTTGTTGTTGTTGTTGTTGTTGCCTTGGTTCTGGACTAACAATTGCATCAAGGCATTCTGCTGCTGGATCAACTGGGTAAGCTCTGGCGGGAAGGCAAATCTGGTGTCACGTCTCGGAGGCATCTGGCGGGTTTAGAGGGAAGAGATTAGAATAGAAAAGGGGTCTAGTGAGAAAGCACTACCCATATGCACATGAGAAAAACACAATCATTTCACTCAATCAATCAAGCAAGGGCATACAAGCGGTCTAGAACTATCGTAAAAGTGCTCAACTACTACTATATACATGGGGGAATACTACTATTATTTGGTGGTCATCTAGAAATTTTGATCGGTAGAGGACTCCATGATGTCTGCTCCAGCTTCGTCTTCAAAGTCATCATCACTGGGGTCGGAGTCGGTGTCGTCGATGATGATGTAGTTCTCCGGGCAGGTGGAATCGTCGTCCTCTCCTCCCGGTGCGGGATCTCCCATGAATACTCCGATCTTCTTTATCAGGTCGTCATTCTTCTCCAATAGTGTTGCAATTTCCTCCTCATATCCATCGCGTGTAGACTTGAGTTCTTCTTCCAGCTCGATGATTCTAGTATTCGCCTTCTTCAAATCTATCATGTCTGCGCACATCTGATTCTCCTGGCGTCGAATGTGTTGTTTAACTCCTGGATAAAAGCTGCAATGGATCTGTCCTTCTTGGTGCTAATCATCTCCCATTGCTCATCTCGGCGCCCACATATCTGATAGATAGTGTCCTTAAGATCCTTGTTGTAGACTTCTCCAATGCGTCCCATGGTAATGTGAGCTGCCATGCTCTTGCCTAGACTCCAGGTGGGTGCTTCAAAAGAAAATTCTATGGGTTTGGTGGTTGGCGAGAACGTCCTTCCTGGAACTTGAACTTGAATCATCCAGCGCTCCTCTTCTGGTAAGGTGGCGTTGTACGTCCCGGTGAAGCTTGGTATTCCGATGTTCAAGTACCCAGTGACTTCCTTCAAGTGGCATCCAAAGGGTGTGTCTTCATCCGATTGTGCAAACTTGTTCTTCAAATCCGCCATCCTAAAGAGTAGAAAATGGAGAGGAGTCAGAAATGAGTAGAGAAGAGTGACCTATGGCTTATCTTAGTGGTCGTGTCCTACACTCAACATGTGCTCTGATACCATCTTGTAGCGAACCGACCTCAAATGGTCAAGTCTCTGTGCTTCAGTGTCATCCCTGGATCGGTAACGCTGACACACACAGTACTCGAAGAATTTATAATAGAGTAGCAATCACACACTTATTACATCGAATGTCTCAAAAGAGAACTTATTACAATAAATATGGCTTAAGGTCATCTAATACGATAACAACGGAAGGCTTGGAAGATAAAGTGAGTCCATCAACTCCAACGGCATAGCTGAGCTGCACGGCAACGACCTAACGAACCTTACTCCCCGTCTAAAAAGTCTGCAACATAATATGTTGCAGCCCGAAAACGGGCCAACACATGGAATATGCTGGCAATATAACACAGTAGAGCAAGAACAGAATAATGCTATCACTACATGCATATTTGGCTGGTGGAAAGCTCTATGGTTATAGTTTTTGCGAAAAGCCAATTTTTCCCTACAACAAAGCAATATGTTTTATTTAACTATCATGGTAGTTGAAACATCATTGAGAAGGTTCCTCCAACTCAATCCCAATTAAAGTAATTATCAACCCAACAATATTAATTTAGAGTGATGAGATACTTAGGATACTCCAAGTACTAGATACTCAAGATTGTCCATAACCGGGGACATGGCTAACCATGATTAGATTGTACACTTTGCAGAGGTTTGTGCACTTTTCCCCACAAGACTCGATCTCCTCTGTTGGATTTCTCGCACTACAGGGTGTTTGAGAAACGGATGACCGAGACACAGTCTTTCAGAAACATTAACTCTTTACCCCGGGCGGACCATACCAAACCTACATCCCTCTACCTGCTGATCCACCTCTTCAAGAGCTCATGCAACTTACTCAACTATGCTAGAGCCCATAATAGCTTGTGGCTGCACACGGAAGTTTCTAGCATGAAAATATCTCATTTCCCTTTGAGCCTGGGTGGTGGACCTTAGGATGATCACACGGGTACTCCAGGATATCCTAGGACAACACTGGATTCTCCAGGTGCCCGACAAGCAATCCACCCAGATGTGTATTAAAGTTGCCACCTTAAGTTGAACCATTAATTAAGAATCTCACATCTGTCATGGATACACTCAAACCCAATCCACGTCTACGAGCATAGCATAGCAATATAAGCAATACGTAGAAGTAACTCCCAAGGTTTGAATATAATAGGGCAATAGGTTCTACCTCATCAACTACTTCCCAACCCACATGTTAATCACATCCTAATCATGCAATGTTTGAGGATTGAAACTAATGCATAAAAACTGGGTATGGAAGGAGTATGATCAATGTGTTACTTGCCTTGCTGACGATCCGCAAAACCTAGGGACTCGTAGTAGCACGCTTCGCACTCCGGGAATTCTATCGCAAACAAACAATAGCATACATAAGCAATCAAGCAAAGATGCACGGGCAAAACTCAAATAAGAAGAATTGACCAGAAAGTTCAACTTAAGAACTCCGGTTTGCAAAAAGAATCAAATCAAACGGAGCAACGAAACTCAAACTGCGAAAGAAACAAGATCCATTTACTAATCTGAACTAAAGTCAAATTTTACATTACCAAAATCTTGTTCAAGTTGATTAAACAGAAATAGGGTTTTGAGACGAAGATCTAGGCACTTGAATCGCCTGATTCTGATAAATGAGCGAAAATATAAACTGAAACGAAAATCGGATCAGAAATCGCGATCAAAAAATAATCACGGAAAATCCGAGAAAAAGAAAACCGACGAACAGGCTAACGAACGAACATTCGTTGTTTGTAACTAACGAGCGGAAATTGTTCGTTAAAATGAACGTACGGACGAACGTCCGCTATATAAACTAATTCGAGAAAACCGGCGAACCGAACGGCGGCGGTGGCGGCGTATACCTCCGGCGAGGCGGGGCGGCTCCGGCGAGGTGGGGTTGGCGGCTCGGGGTGCGCGGGGCGGCAACAGCGGCGCTAGGCGGCGGCAGCGGCGAAGGGCGGCGCGGGCGGCGAGGTTGCCGGCTCGGGTGGTGGTGGAGGGTGCGGGGGCGGGGTATTTAAAGGAGGGGGGCTGCTTGGGGGAGGGGGCAAGGCGGCGCGGGGAGGAGGAGTCCCGGCCGGACTCGGCTAGAGGCGGCGGCGCTCGCGGTCTCCAGGTCGGAGACGAGGCGCGGGGCGGTTGGGCCGGCTCGGCTGGGCTTCGGCCCAGTCGGGCGCTGAACTTTTTTTTAAAAAAATAATTCCGCCGAAACTTAAATAAATCCTAGAAAATAAAATAAAAATCTAAAAATACCAAAACAAATTTTCACCGTCTAAATAAAGTATTTAGAACAAGATGAACATTTTTTGGCCCTAAAATGCAATTTTGAAAAACGTGCTATTTTTCTAATGCAAATAAAATAGCAATAAAATCCGAATAAAATCAAAGATTTGATTTTAATATTTTTCCTCCAATTTTTCAATTATTTTGGAGAAGTCATATTATCTCCTCTCATATATTTTAATATGAAATATTTTCGGAGAGAAAAATAATTAAAATCAAAATCCTCGTTTCAATATTTGATAAAATTCAAATATGAAAACAATGAAATCCCCAACTCTCTCCGAGGGTCCTTGAGTTGCTTTGGATTTCAAGGATCGCGAAATGAAATGCAATAAAATATGATATGCATGAATGATCTATGTATAACATTCCAAATTGAAAATTTGGGATGTTACAAAGATCAATGTAGTAGGCCAAACCAAACTGATAATTCGAAGAGACTTGCAAAGATAACCAATCATACATAAAAGAATTCAGAAAAGATTGAAATATTGTTCATAGATAAACTTGATCATAAACCCACAATTCATCGGTCTCAACAAACACACCGCAAAAGAAGATTCCATGGAATAGATCTCCACGAGAGAGGGGGAGAACATTGTATTGAGATCCAAAGAGAGAGAAGAAGCCATCTAGCTAATAACTATGGAACCGAAGGTCTGAGGTAAACTACTCACACATCATCAGAGAGGCTATGGTGTTGATGTAGAAGCCCTCCGTGATCGATGCCCCCTCCGGCGGAGCTTCGGAACAGGCCCCAAGATGGGATCTCGCGGGTACAGAAGGTTTCGGCAGTGGAATTAGGTTTTTGGCTCCGTATCTGGTAGTTTTGGGGTGCGTAGGTATATATAGGAGGAAGGAGTACATCGGTTGAGCAACAGGGGCCCACGAGGGTGGAGGGCGCGCCCAGGGGGGTAGGCGCCCCCTACCTCGTGGCTTCCTGGTTGATGTCTTGACGTAGGGTCCAAGTCCTCTGGATCACGTTCGTTCCGAAAATCACGTTCCCGAAGGTTTCATTCCGTTTGGTCTCTGTTTGATATTCTTTTTCTGCGGAACTCTGAAATAGGCAAAAAACAACAATTCTGGGCTGGGCCTCCGGTTAATAGGTTAGTCCCAAAAATAATATAAAAGTATATAATAAAGCCCAAGAATGTCCAAAACAGAATATAATATAGCATGGAGCAATAAAAAATTATAGATACGTTGGAGACGTATCAAGCATCCCCAAGCTTATTTCCTGCTCGCCCTCGAGTAGGTAAATGATAAAAACAGAATTTTTGATGCGGAATGCTACTTGGCATAAGTTCAATGTAATTTTCCTTAATTGTGGTATGAATATTCAGATCCGAAAGATTCAAGATAAAAGTTCAATATTGATATAAAAATAATAATACTTCAAGCATACTAACTAAGCAATTATGTATTCTCAAAATAACATGGCCAAAGAAAGTTCATCCCTACAAAATCATATAGTTTAGTCATGCTCCATTTTTGTCACACAAGAATGCTCTCATCATGCACAACCCCGATGACAAGCCAAGCAATTGTTTCATACTTTAGTAATCTCAAACTTTTTCAATTTTCACGCAATACATGAGCGTGAGCCATGGATATAGTACTATGGGTGGAATAGAATATAATGATGGGGGTTATGTGGAGAAGACAAAAAAGGAGAAAGTCTCACATCAACGAGGCTAATCAATGAGCTATGGAGATGCCCATCGATTGATGTTAATGCAAGGAGTAGGGATTGCCATGCAACGGATGCACTAGAGCTATAAATATATGAAAGCTCAACAAAAGAAACTAAGTGGGTGTGCAGCCAACTTGCTTGCTCACGAAGACCTAGGGCACTTGAGGAGGCCCATTGTTGGAATATACAAGCCAAGTTCTATAATGAAATATTCCCACTAGTATATGAAAGTGAAAAAACAGGAGACTCTCTATCATGAAGATTATGGTGCTACTTTGAAGCACAAGTGTGGTAAAAGGATAGTACCATTGTCCCTTCTCTCTTTTTCTCTCATTATTTTGGGGGCCTTCCCTTTTTTTCTGGCCTTTCTCTTTTTTTATTCCTCACTTGGGACAATGCTCTAGAAAATGATGATCATCACACTTCTATTTATTTACAACTCAATGATTACAACTCGATACTAGAACAAAGTATGACTCTATATGAATGCCTCCGGCGGTGTACCGGGATATGCAATGAACCAAGAGTGGCATGTATGAAAAATTATGAACGGTGGCTTTGCCACAAATACGATGTCAACTACATGATCATAAGCAACATGACAATGATGAACGTGTCATGATAAACGGAACGGTGGAAATTTGCATGGCAATATATCTCGGAATGGCTATGGAAATGCCATAATAGGTAGGTATGGTGGCTGTTTTGAGGAAGATATAAGGAGGTTTATGTGTGAAAGAGCGTATCATATCACGGGGTTTGGATGCACCGGCGAAGTTTGCACCAACTCTCAATGTGAGAAAGGGCAATGCACGGTACCGAAGAGGCTAGCAATGGTGGAAATGTGAGAGTGCGTATAATCCATGGACTCAACATTAGTCATAAAGAACTCACATACTTATTGCAAAAATCTACAAGTCATCAAAAACCAAGCACTACGCGCATGCTCCTAGGGGGATAGATTGGTAGGAAAAGACCATCGCTCGTCCCCGACCGCCACTCATAAGGAGGACAATCAAAGAACACCTCATGTTTCAAATTTGTGACATAACGTTTACCATACGTGCATGCTACGGGACTTGCAAACTTCAACACAAGTATTTCTCAAATTCACAACTACTCAACTAGCACAACTTTGATATCACTACCTCCATGTCTTAAAACAATCATCAAGCATCAAACTTCTCTTAGTATTCAACACACTCATAAGAAAGTTTTTTTACTAGTCTTGAATACCTAGCATATTAAGATTATTTAAGCAAATTACCATGCTGTTTAAGACTCTCAAAATAATCTAAGTGAAGCATGAGAGAATAATAGTTTCTATAAAACAAATCCACCACCGTCCTCTAAAAGATATAAGTGAAGTGCTAGAGCAAAAACTATATAACTCAAAAGATATAAGTGAAGCACATAGAGTATTCTAATAATTTCCGAATCATGTGTGTCTCTCTCAAAAGGTGTGTACAGCAAAGATGATTGTGGTAAACTAAAAAATAAAGACTCAAATCATACAAGACGCTCCAAGCAAAACACATATCATGTGGTGAATAAAAATATAGCTCGAAGTAAAGTTACCGATGGAAGTAGACGAAAGAGGGGATGCCTTCCGGGGCATCCCCAAGCTTTGGCTTTTAGGTGTACTTAGATTATCTTGGGGGTGCCATGGGCATCCCCAAGCTTAGTCTCTTGCCACTCCTTGTTCCATAATCCATCAAATCTTTCACCCAAAACTTGAAAACTTCACAACACAAAACTTGAAAAAAATTCTCGTGAGCTCCGTTAGCGAAAGAAAACAAAAAACCAATTCAAGGTACTGTAATGAACTCATTCTTTATTTATATTGGTGTTAAACATACTGTATTCCAACTTCTCTATGGTTTATAAACTATTTTACTAGCCATAGATTCATCAAAAGAAGCAAACAACACACGAAAAACAGAATCTGTCAAAAACAGAACAGTCTGTAGTAATCTGTAACTAACGCAAACTTCTGGAACTCCAAAAATTCATCCAAAATAGGACGACCTAGAAAATTTGTTTATTGATCAGCAGCAATTGAAATAAATATTTTATCACGTTCTGATGATTTTTAACAATTGTTTTCGTGCACAGAAAGTTTCTGGAATTTACAGCAAGATCAAATAACTATCATCCAAGAAGATCCTATAGGTTTAACTTGGCACAAACACTAATTAAAACATAAAAACAAATCTAACCATAGGCTAGAACAAAGATTTATTCCTAAACAGAAGCAAAAAGCAAAAAACTAAAAATAAAATTGGGTTGCCTCCCAACAAGCGCCATCGTTTAACGCCCCTAGCTAGGCATAAAAGCAAGGATAGATCTAGGTATTGCCATCTTTGGTAGGCAATCCATAAGTGGCTCTCATGATAGATTCATAAGGTAATTTTATTTTGTTTCTAGGGAAGTGTTCCATGCCATTCCTTAACGGAAATTGGAATCTAATATTCCCTTCCTTCATATCAATAATTGCACCATGTCACACAATTTAGTATTATCTTGAGCCATCGTGACAAACAAGCAATCCAACACACGAGCAAACAAGAGACGGGCAAAAAGAGGCAAACGAAAAAGAGAGGGCGAATAAAACGGCAAGGGTGAAGTGGGGGAGAGGAAAACGAGAGGAAAATGGCAAATAATGTAATGTGGAAGATAAGGGTTTGTGATGGGTACTTGGTATGTTGACTTCTGCATAGACTCCCCGGCAACGGCGCCAGAAATCCTTCTTGCTACCTCTTGAGCACTGCATTGGTTTTCCCTTGAAGAGGAAAGGGTGATGCACCAAAGTAGCATAAGTATTTCCCTCAGTTTTTGAGAACCAAGGTATCAATCCAGTAGGAGGCCACGCACGAGTCCCTCGTACCTACACAAACAAGTAAATCCTCGCAACCAACGCGATAAGGGGTTGTCAATCCCTGCACGGTCACTTACGAGAGTGAGATCTGATAGATATGATAAGATAATATTTTTGGTATTTTTATGATAAAGATGCAAAGTTAAGAAAGTAAAATAAAAACGGCGCTAGAAATAGCTTGTTGTCGGGAGATTAATATGATGGAAAATAGACCCGGGGGCCATAGGTTTCACTAGTGGCTTCTCTCAAGAGCATAAGTATTTACGGTGGGTGAACAAATTACTGTTGAGCAATTGACAAAATTGAGCATAGTTATGAGAATATCTAGGTATGATCATGTAGATAGGCATCACGTCCGAGACAAGTAGACCGACTCCTGCCTGCATCTACTACTATTACTCCACATATCGACCGCTATCCAGCATGCATCTAGAGTATTAAGTTCATAAGAACAGAGTAAGGCTTTAAGCAAGATGACATGATGTAGAGGGATAAACTCATGCAATATGATATAAACCCCATCTTGTTATCCTCGATGGCAACAATACAATACGTGCCTTGCTGCCCCTACTGTCACCGGGAAAGGACACCGCAAGATTGAACCCAAAGCTAAGCACTTCTCCCATTGCAAGAAAGATCAATCTAGTAGGCCAAACCAAACTGATAATTCGAAGAGACTGGCAAAGATAACCAATCATACATAAAAGAATTCAGAAAAGATTCAAATATTGTTCATAGATAAACTTGATCATAAACCCACAATTCATCGGTCTCAACAAACACACCGCAAAAGAAGATTACATCGAATAGATCTCCACGAGAGAGGGGGAGAACATTGTATTGAGATCCAAAAAGAGAGAAGAAGCCATCTAGCTAATAACTATGGACCCGAAGGTTTGAGGTAAACTACTCACACATCATCGGAGAGGCTATGGTGTTGATTAGAAGCCCTCCGTGATTGATGCCCCCTCCGGCGGAGCTCCGGAACAGGCCCCAAGATGGGATCTCACGGGTACAGAAGGTTGGGGCAGTGGAATTAGGTTTTTGGCTCCGTATCTGGTAGTTTGTGGGTACGTAGGTATATATAGGAGGAAGGAGTACGTCGGTGGAGCAACAGGGGGCCCACGAGGGTGGAGGGCGCGCCCAGGGGGGTAGGCGCGCCCCCCTACCTCGTGGCTTCCTGGTTGATGTCTTGACGTAGGGTCCAAGTCCTGTGTATCACGTTCGTTCCGAAAATCACGTTCCCGAAGGTTTCATTCCGTTTGGACTGCGTTTGATATTCTTTTTCTGTGAAACTCTGAAATAGGCAAAAAACAGCATTTCTGGGCTGGGCCTCCGGTTAATAGGTTAGTCCCAAAAATAATATAAAAGTGTACAATAAAGCCCAATAATGTCCAAAACAGAATATAATATAGCATGGAGCAATAAAAAATTATGGATATGTTGGAGACGTATCATGACGACAAGAAATAAATGGACTAATACGCCCATCACCTTCGACGAGGAAGACGAGCCAAGGGCTCGCCCCGTCCGAGCACCTGCCGCCCTAGTCCTTGATCCCATAGTGGATGGCTTCTAACTCCACAAGGAGTTGATGGATGGGGCAGCGGTTTAAATCTCATTTATGAAGATACCCTGGACAAAATGCAATTTGATAGGTCATGCGTCGAATGAAGCCACACAATGTTTCGAGGGACCATCCCCGTAAAAGAGGCACGCTGCACCGGATAAGTTACGCTCGATGTAGTATTCGGCACCCCTGAGAACTACAGGTCCGAGGAGCTACTATTCCACATCTTGCCCTTCCATAGCGGCTATCACGCCCTATTTGGGCAGGACACATTCACAAGATTTCAGGCTATACCACATTACGGGTATATGAAGCTCAAAATGCTAGGGCCCAATGGCGTGATCACAGTTATAAGCGATCCGGATAGAGCTCTTCGGGCCGAAAACAAAACAACATCGCTTGCCCTCAAAGCATTGTCTGAGGCTCTCACAACCGAAGAATTAACAACACTGCATGCAACGGTGGACATGGATGATGTAATCCTCAGTAAAAGGCCCAAATCCACATCCTTCAAACCAGTAGATGAAATCGTCAAATTTCAGGTACATCCAACGGACCCCAATAAAATAGCATCCATTGAAGCTCAACTGGACACCGCGATCGATGAGGCATTGCGCACATTTTTGAGCAAAAACTGGGTCATATTTGCCTGGCACCCCTCAGATATGCCAGGAATCCCATGCAGACTAGTTGAACACAACCTGAACATAGTCAAAGGCTTTTAGCCAGTCAAACAGGCATTACGCCGATTTTCCAAACCCAAGCGTCAAGCTATTGGCGAAGAATTAGCAAAACTACTCGAAGCCAGATTCATCCGAGAAATCAAACACCCTAAGTGGTTGGCAAACCTGGTCATGGTGCCTAAGAAGGACAAATCCTGGCGGCTGTGTGTCGATTTCAAAGACCTAAATAAAGCTTGCCCTAATGATCCCTTTCCCTTACCTCGCATAGACCAGATCATTGACGTGACCGTCGGACAAGACTCACTGTGTTTCCTCGACGCCTACTCCGAATACCATCAAATCAAAATGAAGGAGTCTGACCAAGCCGCAACCACCTACATCACCCCCTACGGGCCATTCTGCTTCAGCACAATGCCCTTCGGATTAAAAAATACAGGCACCACATACTAGCGCATGATTCAGACATGCCTGGAGAATCAAATCGGCAAGACAGTCGAGGCATACATGGACGACATGGTCATCAAGACCAGACATGTAGCTAGTTGGTGGACAACCTCTGTCAAACCTATGATAATCTGCGGGCTTACGATATACGGCTCAATCCGGACAAATGCGTCTTCGGAGTTCCCATTGGTAAACTGCTCAGATTTATTGTCCCCCATAGAGGAATAGAGGCCAATCAGGCTAAAATCTGAGCCCTATCCCAACTAGCGATCCCCACAGAACTGAAGCACATCCAAAAATTGGCAGGCTGCATGGTGGCCTTGAGCCGCTTTATTTCCCGTCTTGGTGAAAAGGCACTGCCGCTCTACAGATTGCTCAAGCAGACCAAAAACTTCGAGTGGACCGATGAAGCAACAGCGGCATTAGAAGAAATCAAAACGTTGTTGGCCGGCAACCCTATATTAGCAGCACCCGGCATAGGCGAACCAACACTGGTGCAGAGACGTCCTATATAAACAATTTTACCCCCTTTTCGCGACAGAGTTTTAAACCGTCGCCTCGTCAGTGTGTGCGATAGGGGCTCCTTCCCATACGACCCAGAAACCGTCGGGGATAGGCCCTCCGGTCACACACGCTACGCAAAATGAGCTCGTGTGCGATCAAAGGAGGCATCGAAGACTAATCATTTTCATTCGTATGTACATCCCACAAGTGAATCCCAGAAAAATGTTTCCGTTTGTATGTATATCACACACAATTTTTTATGTGGAAACGTTTGTGCAAGGTGGCCTAATGCAAACAGTTCACTGGCCGAAGTCGTGTGTGATTCTTCATTGATCTAACATGCCTACTTTCTAGAAACCATGTGGGTTGTTTGAGTTCATCACCCACGGTATTTTCTGAGAAACCGTCTGCAATATAAAACCCAAATAAGCAGTGTAATTGGCCTATTATTGACAATCCATGTAGTAATCAAATTGGCATTTCTTATAAAACACACCATTTTTTTTATATCCGTATAATGCAACCTGGATTACATAATCAAAATACATCAGATAGCTTCAGCACTCAGTTACACCATATAGGGATATAGCTAGCTACGCCATTACACAGCAGCACCAAGTTTCACATGCAGCATCGAAAACCTTTGGAAAGTAGCATCATACACGGTAAATAGACAGATGAATCTCGTCTGGGAAACTGCAGAAGCGGAAGGGGAATACTGAGCCTTCAGTGATGTTGAATGTCCTTGCAACTTTAGGCCAGTGGCTATGGATAATTGCCCGCCAAACCTTCGTCCTCTTGAGGAAGACTTCAATATTGTACCATGGGTATTGAATGAATACCTTCCTCGCCTCTTAACCATGCAGGTGGTTTGAGAGGTAATCATCGGTGAACTGCTTTGGAAAGTACTGGAAACAAACATATGCATAAATCGTTGTTATAAATTTTGTAATGGCACAAGGGGAAAAACAAGGTAAAAGAGTTAGTACCATCCTATAGTTGATCGATGTCTTCTTCATTGTGCAAACAAAGATCTTGCTATTATTCATCGCAAGTTTCTTTATCCTAACAATCTTTCTGAGTTTCTTGACTTGACTGATATTCATGGACATCTCATTTCCCCATATGCAAAATGGGTCGAACAGTGGGTCTAAGCCTCTGACAGTAGGACCTACATGCGCAAGACCAAAATTTAAGGAACCTAAATATTAGAATGATTCCTGCAACTGCGCAATAATGTGCTATTAGCGAAAGGATCATGCATGATCAAACCTCGATGGTAAACCGCAGTGCCTCCCATTGTTTCCTTGCAACACATATAAGGAAGATCTTGATCAGGTAAACTGAGAGTTGCCATACTATCAGTAGAATATGTTAGTGAAAAATAAACAAATTGCAGATCCAACAGATTAACTTGAGACACATGGAAAGGCCAGTTAACGTAACCAAGCATGCTAAACGACATGGAAATTGAGCAATTATACATGTTTCTTGTGTATTGAGTACATCCAAATTCGATTTATTTCTCACATGCATAACAATACAAAATTGTACCCACAACAAATGAAAATCAAATTGCAGAATTGAACCAAACAGTGAACAGGACAGCAGAACAAATAAACCAAAACAGTTAACTCAGCATGACATTGCAGAATAGAACATATACTAGAAGATAAGACAGTTAATGAAACCAAGAATGCTTGAGAACTACTATGAAATGTAGCAATTCTTGGACCAAACTGTTAATTGAACATTACATTTCAGAATATCAGATTGCATATTGACATTACAGAGTATAAATCACTAGAAGGCACTGGCGGTGGCCTCGAGAAAACAACACAAACTGTATTTTAAAGTACACAACCGTGTGGCGGTGTCGACGGTGGCCACGAAGACAGGGTGCTCCTCCAAGATCTGGCGATCGGTACGCTTGGCAGCTATTGCGACCTCATCCGCGCGTGCGGCCGCGATTTGCTTCTCCGCTGCCAGATGCTACCGAGCTCCATGCTATACTGCGTGCAAAATGGCTGTGTGCGGCGCTTAATTGGAAGACAGGGCAGTGATTTGGGCAGAAGGTGTCGCATCGTCGGTCAGGGCATGTGGGATGGGGAATGAGGATGATGGTGTGGGTGGGGTGTGGATTACCTGACCATATCAACGAGGCCGCGCAACAAGAAGAAGGGTCACCTGCGAGGAGGTGTCATTGCAAGAAGGGTCACCAGCGAGTTGGCAGCACTGCCAGTAACCAGCAGTGAAGGTTTGAACTTGGAAAGCAAGGAGGAACAGGGGAAATGTGGCTTTTGGTGGGGGTAGATAGATATTTCCATGGTGGCAGAATTTTTTTCGCTCGGTGCCATGAGAAACTAGCGCGCAGGTGTGGTTCAAGCACGGGCGGTGGACTGTAGACGATGAAGCTTCCTGGGTAAGCCAGACAAGATGGTACGCCAAGATATTTTATATTGCATCCCACATGATTCTTGCTAGTAAACTGTTTGTGGTATACCTGATTTTTTCATTCTGTTTTCAAAGACAAAATGGTGTTACGGAGGGAAAGGATGGTGTTTGAATTGCTAGAATATTTATCTGCAGTGAACATGCAACTATATGAGTGTCGTGTTAAAATTTGGAATTATTTTGGGTTCGTTTGGCCTTTTTATGCATTAATTGAGTTTCTAGGCATTTAATGTGCATAATTCAAATTTGAACCACGAGCACATGCTCCAGTGCACCAAAGTTTGTTGAAAAATCACATGTGTGTCTTTGGGTGAATTTACAGGTCCCTTTCAAGAAATGGGAATGAAATTCAAACATCTGGGCGTCGTGGCTCGGCCGAAAACATTGAGAAACTTGGTTTTTAAATTCCTATAAATACAAAACTTGCCTGAAAATCATGAAACTTGGTATGGTGTCATGTCATGGCACCAACATGTTGTGCTGATTTTTGGCCGAATTGGGACAAGTTTTGGTATAAGCTTCTTGCAAACCTGAGCTTCTCTCAAGAAGGCTCATGGTTCCAAGAGGGAACGTGTCACCTTTGTGTGCGAAACGACATATGCTTCCCCCCTCTTGATTTTTTTACAGAGCCAACATAGAACTATATGAGTGTCATGTTAAAATTCAGAATTATTCTGGGTTCGTTTGGCCTTTTTTATACATTAATTGAGTTTTTGGGCATTTAATGTGCATAATTCAAATTTGAACTACAAGCACATGTTCCAATGCACTAAAGTTGGTTGAAAAATCACATGTTTGTCCTTGGGTGAATTTCTAGGTCACATGCAAGAAATGGGAATGAAATTCAAACATCTGGGCGTTGTGGCTCGGCCGGGAAACATTGAGAAACTTGGTTTTTAAGTTCCTGTAAATCCAAAACACGCATGAAAATCATGAAACTTGGCATGGTGTCATGTCATGGCACCAACATGATGTGGTAATATTTTTGGCCGAATTGGGGCAAGTTTTGGTATAAGCTTCTCGCAAACCGGAGCTTCTCTCAAGAAGGCTTGTGGTTCCGAGAGGGAACGAGCCACCTTTGTGTGCAAAATGACATACGCTTCCCCCTCTTGATTTTTTTTACAGATCCAATATAGAACTATATGAGTGTCGTGTTAAAATTGGAATTATTATGGGTTTATTCGGCCTTTTTATACATTAATTGAGTTTCTAGGCATTTAATGTGCATAATTCAAATTTGAACTACAAGCACATGCTCCAGTGCACCAAAGTTGGTTGGAAAATCACATGTGTGTCCTTGGGTGAATTTCTAGGCCCCATGCAAGAAATGGGGATGAAATTCAAACATCTAGGCATCGTGGCTCGACCGGAAACATTGAGAAACTTGGTTTTTAAATTCATTTAAATCCAAAACACGCATGAAAATCATGAAACTTGGCATGTTGTCATGACATGGCACCAACATGTTGTGGTAATCTTTTGGCCGAATTGGGACAAGCTTTGGTATAAGCTTCTTGCAAACCAGAGCTTCTCTCAAGAAGGCTCGTGGTTCCGAGAGGGAATGTGTCACCTTCGTGTGTGAAATGACATACGCTGCCTCCCCCCCTTGATTTTTTTACAGAGGCAACATAGACCAATAGGATTTTCGTGCTAAATCTTGGAATTATTCTGGGTTTGTTTGGCCTTTTTTCTATTAAAAGGAGTTTCTGGGCATTTAATGTGCATAATTTAAATTTGAACTACAAGCACATGCTCCAGTGCGCCAAAGTTGGTTAAAAAATCATTTATGTGTACTTGGGTGAATTTCTAGGTCCCATGCAAGAAATGGGAATGGAATTCAAACATCTGGGCATTGTGGCTCGGCCAGAAACATCGAGAAACTTGGTTTTTAAATTCCTGTAAATCCAAATTTCGCCTGGAAATCATCAAACTTGGCATTGTGTCATGACATGGCACCAGCATGATGTGGTAAGCTTTTGTCCGATTTGCGAAGGCGCACACATTAACAACCAACAAAGTCATTTTGGAACAAGTGTTGTCATGTTACAATCGGAAACACAAGTATTATTGAAACCGTGGGCATTCTACTTACTATTTACGTGCCGCCACGCGTCTCCTTTTTTTATTGGCTAGGAGGCGCCGTGCGGGGTAGCTATTTGAGTACGGGAGGCGTGTGATCAGACCCCTGCGCGTGCTTATCGGGAGGAGAGCCCTTTGACCCCCATGTGCCGCCCACCTCTCTCCCAACGTCTCCATTAATGGCGCCCGAGCCCCTGTATGGCGTGGCTATGTCTCACTCGACTGAGATTTAAGAAGAAAAAAGAAAATTTGAAAATAAAATTTTGCCCGAATATTGATGTAAGATCTGACGGACATATATAGCATCGACTGCGACTTATAGCAAGACTGATATGAATATATAAGGACGATGATAGTGGATAATAATTGTCTTACATATTTAGGAAGATAATAAAAAATGCCACATGCGGCAACGCCCAAAATACACAAGGGCAAAAGAAGGAAGACACAAACAACGACCTGGCTCGCTGATCTTGATATGTCTCCAATGTATCTATAATTTATGAAGTATTCATGTTGTTATATTATCATTCTTGGATGTTTTACAATCATTTTATAGCAACTTTATATCATTTTTTGGGACTAACCTATTGACCTAGTGCCCAGTGCCAGTTGCTGTTTTTTGCTTGTTTTTACATCGCAGGAAATCAATATCAAACGGAGTCCAAACACCGGGAAACTTTTTGTGGATTTTTTATGGACCAGAAGACATCCAGTGGACCAGAGAAGTACCTGGGGGTGCCCCGAGGGGGGCACAACCCACCAGGGCGCGCCTGGGGGCCCAGGTGGGTTGTTCCCACCTCGGTGGCCTCCCACACCCCCTCTTTGCCCTATAAATTGCCAAATATTCCAAAACCCTCGAGGGTAACCCTAGATGAGAAGTTCCGCCGCCGCAAGCCTCTGTAGCCACCGAAAACTAATCTAGATCCCGTTCCGGCACTCCGCCGGAGGGGGAAATCATCACCGGTGGCCATCTTCATCATCCCGGCGGCCACCATGATGAGGAGGGAGTAGTCCACCCTTGGGGCTGAGGGTTTGTACCAGTAGCTATGTGTTTAATCTCTCTCTCTCTCTCTCGTGTTCTTAGATGTCACGATCTTGATGTATCGCGGGCTTTGTTAATATAGTCGGATCATATGGTGTTTTCCCCTCTCTATCTTGTGATGAATTGAGTTTTCCCTTTGAGATTTTGTTCTATCAGATTGAATATTTTTATGGATTTGAGAGCACTTGATATATGTCTTGCAAATCAATACTCGTGGTGACAATGGGGTATCATATTGATTCACTTGATGTATGTTTTGGCACTCAACTCGCGGATTCCCGAGGTGACATTTGGGTAATCTATGCATAGGGGTTGATGCACGTTCTTGTCTTTGTTTCTTCGGTAGAAATCTTGGGGCACTCTTTGAGGTTCTTTGTGTTGGATTGAGTATTATGAATCTGAAATTATTTGGTATTATTTTAGTACGAACTCTTGGGTAGATTGATCGGAAAGAATAGCTTCGAGGTGGTTTCATACCCTACAAACGATTTCTTCTTATGTTCTCCGCTAGATATGAACTTTGGAGTGATTCTTCATTGCACATTGAGGGATGGTTATATGATCCAATTATATTAGCATTGTTGAGAGATTGCACTAGCGAAAGTACGGACCCTAGGCCTCATTTTCAAGCATTGCAATACCGTTTTTGCTCCGTTTTATCAATTTCTACCTTGCTATTTTTATTTATTCAGATTATAAAAATATATTTATACGATCAATATTACACTTTTATCACCATATCTTCGCCGAAATAGTGCACCTATACAAATTTCCATTGTATTTGGTGTGTTGGGGACAGAAGAGACTTTTTATTATTTGGTTGCAGGGTTGTTTGAGAGAGACCATCTTCATCCTACACATCCCACGGATTGATAAACCTTAGGTCATCCACTTGAGGGAAAATTGCTATTGTCCTACAAAACTCTGCGCTTGGAGGCCCAACACGTGTCTACAAGAATAAAGTTGCGTAGTAGACATCAAACTCTTTTCTGGCACCGTTGCCGGGGAGGTTAGGTAAGCAACACTCACACCCCATCAACGAAGTTCTTTTCTGGCGCCGTTGCCGAGGAGGTGAGTGCTTGAAAGTATATCTTTAGATCTTGCAATTGAATCTTTTAGTTTCTTGTTTTATCAGTAGTTTGGATTCTAAAAATAAAACTAAAAAATGGAATTGAGGTTGCATCATATTATTCATCTTTATAATGTCTTTCGTGAAAATGATGGAAATGAAAATTGTGCTCAATTGATAGAAGAAGAATTCTATAAAATGTTTGATAAAAAATCTTTGAATGATGAGCATGATTGCAATGTTGTTGGTATGAACTCTTTTAATATCCATGATGCTAACGATATGCAAAGCCTTAAGCCTGGGGATGCGATATTTGATGAAGATGATATTTTTAGTCCCCCAAGATTTGATGTGCACATTTGTTATAATGATTGCATGCCTCCTATTTATGATGATTATATTGATTAAAGTGGGTTTGGAAGAGTGTCAACTCTAGGTAATGATCCCACTATTTTGGAGGATGTTGAATCTTGTTACAATATTGAAAAAAGTGGATTTGGAGAGGTCATGACTTTATTAGTGATGAATCCACTATTTTGGAAGAGGTTTCAATTGATTATGACAACAAAGTTGCTATCTATTATGATTATGGTGATGAGATGTATGCTATAAAGAATAATGATAACCATGAAACTTGTCATCATGATTTTGATTTTCAATCCCATGATATTTATTTTGTTGAGTTTGCTCCCACTAGTATTCATGAGAATAAATTTGCTCATGTGGAGAGTAACAAAATTTCTATGCTTATGTATCATGAAAAGAATGCTTTATGTGATAGTTATATTGTTCAATTCATTCATGATGCTACTGAAAATTACTATGAGGGAGGAACATATGCTTGTAGGAATTGCAATAATATCAAGTTTCCTCTCTATGTGTTGAAAATCTTGAAGTTATGTTTGTTTTGCCTTCCTATGCTAGTTGATTCTTGCTCCCAAAAGTTATTTGCTCACAAAATCCCTATGCATAGGAAGTGGGTTAGGCTTAAATGTGTTTGCCATGTGTTTCATGATGCTCTTGTAATGTTTCAATTCTTATCTTTTATGAGAGCATCATTGAAATCTTCATGCCTAGCTAAAAGGCATTAAAGAAAAGCGCTTGTTGGGAGACAACCCAACATTTACCCCTACTATTTTTGTGTGTTCACATTATTATGCTACTGTAATAATCATGTTTTATTGCTTTTGTTTTAATAAAGTTCCAAGTAAAGCCTTTGGGATAGTCTGGATGATAGTTGACTTGAATCTATGCAAAAACAGAAACTTTTGCGCTCAGTCTAGGAATTTTGAAAATTCACTGGAATGAAATTTTGATCTGAATTTTCTACAGGTGATAGATATACAAATCCCTATGTTGTGCTAATTTTCAGAATTTTTGGATTAGCAGAAGTATGGTTGGAGTACAGATTACTACAGACTGTTCTATTTTTGACAGATTATGTTTTCAATGCATAGTTTGCTTGTTTCCTAGTTTCTATGGCTTATATTGCTCAATATAAATTGTGGAAATGATATGCTACAGTAGGAATTTTGTGGAAACAATTATGAATCTTGTCTTCGATAGTACCAAAGTGAAATGGTTTGCTCTTTATCATACTAACCTATCTCACGAAGTTCCGTTAAGTTTTGTGTGATTGAAGTTTTCAAGTTTTGGGTGAGATGTCAGTATGAGGAGAATAAGGAGTGACAAGACCCTAAGCTTGGGGATGCCCAAGGCACCCCCAAGGTAATATTCAAGGAAGATCCAATCAACTAAGCTTGGGGATGCCCCGGAAGGCATCCCCTCTTTCGTCTCCAACACTATCGGTAACCTCACAGGGAGCTATGTTTTCATTCGTCACATGATATGTGGTTTAATTGGAGCATCATTTTATTTTGCTGGGATTTTATTCTGTTATTTATAATAATTTTTTCATCTTTATTTTCAATAAAAATGTCAAGAATAGCCTTTACCATGCTTATTTTGCAAGTATACATGTTGCTGTTTCAAAACAGAAAGTTTATCGCTGTTGCAAAAATTCCCGACAAAAGTCAGAATGTGATAAAATGTTGAAACTTTTTGCACAATAATATCTGATAAATTTTCTACAGTGTGTTAAATTTTCAGAACTTTTTAAGTTGAATAAGTATGGATCCTATTGCACTCTTTACACACTGTACTATTTTGGAAGATTGCTGTTATGGTTGCATTGTTTGCATATGTTTGCTTGTTTAATGATTCTATTTGAGGATATGAGTATTAAATATGTAGAGGCATTTAGTATGCAATGTTGAATAATAATTTTAGTGATTTGCTACAGTAGATAATGATAAGGTTTTTGCATTGGTTTATACTAACTTATCTCACGAGTTCTTGTTGAGTTTTGTGTGGATGAAGTTTTTAAGATTTAGGGAAACCATGATATAAAAGGAATTAAGGAGACACAAAAGCTCAAGCTTGGGGATGCCCAAGGCATACCAGTTAATATTTCAAGAAGTCTCAAGCATCTAAGCTTGGGGATGCCCCGGTAGGCATCCCACCTTTCTTCATCAACAATTATCGGTTAGTATCGGTTGATCCTAAGTTTTTACTTCTTCACATGAGTTGTGCTATTCTTGGAATTCCATTTTGTTTTGTTTTGCTTGCTGTTTTAATAAAATACTTAGATCTGAAAGTTTCAAATAAAAGAGAGTCCTCAAATAGCTACCCATTTACATAACTACTCGCTTGATCTTCACTTATATCTTTTTGGGAGTAGTTTATCATTTACTCTTGTGCTTCACTTATATCCTATGAGTAAATTGTTGAATATATTGAATATCATGAAGTTGAAATTATATGTTCATATCATGCCTAGTGGTAGCTTCACATTGGGTTTAGAAAGTGAAATCTTTTGAAGCTTGACAATCACAATATTGGTCATACAAACAATTCATGAATGATTAGTAGAAGGAAGAGAACTTTCACATGCAAATACACTATCTTGGAAATCTTTTGTGATTGTGAGCCCCCATCAAAATATTATATGCCAAAATTGTTGACATTGGACAAGGAAGACATCGTAATGATTTATGTTTGTTCATATTCACATAGAAGTTATATTGTCATAGATCCTTCAACATGTGGTGCTTGCCCCCCATCTTTGCTAGCCCAAAATTCCGCACCAAGTAGAGATACTACTTGTGCATCCAAAAACCCTTAAACCCAAATCTTATTTTCAGGAGTCCACCATACCTACCTAAGGATTGAGTAAGATCCTTCAAGTAAGTTGTCCTCGGTGCAATAAGGCAATAAAAATTGCTTCTAAAAGTGTTAGATCATTTAGTGTAAGAGAAAATTGAGCATTGTACGAACTTGTGATGGTAAAGAATAAAAGCGATAGACTGCATAATAAAAGTTGCCATCACAAGGGGCAATATAACGTGACGTTGTATTGCACTAAGGGGTTGAGCATACAAACAATTAAGCGCATGGCAACCTCTGCTTCCCTCTGCGAAGGGCCTATCTTTTACTTTATGGATTTACTTTTATGCAAGAGTCAAAGTTTTTCTCTCTATTCCTTTCTCCTTTGGCAAGCATCATGTGGTGAGGAACTATCTAGGCAGATATGTCCAGTTGAATATGGGTAGCATGAGTTATTATTGTTGACATCACCCTTGAGGTGAATACGTTGGGAGGCGAAACTATGAGCCCCTATCTTTCTATGTGTCTAGTTGAAACGTTTTGCTCATGTGTATGCGGTGAGTGTTAGTAATCATAGAAGACTATATGATGGTTGGGTATGTGGAGCTCTTACTTAGACTCTGTTGAATAAGTTGAATTGCAATTGTTTGCTGACTAAGAATATAGGTTGTTGAGTTTCAAGAGAATTCATTGTCTGAACCTTAACATGTGAATTGGTTGCTACTTTAACATGATGAGTTCTGTGAGAAAGAATTGCTATTATGATGCTAGGAAAAGTGATCGAAATTATCGTTGATCAGACTTATGCACTTTGCTAGCATTCACACTTCATACATTATTTCCTTTATCATTTACCTACTCGAGGACGAGTAGGAATTAAGCTTGGGGATGCTGATACGTCTCCAACATATCTGTAATTTATGAAGTATTCATGCTATTATATTATCATTCTTGGATGTTTTACAATCATTTTATAGCAACTTTATATCATTTTTTGGGACTAACCTATTGACCCAGTGCCCAGTGCCAGTTGCTGTTTTTTGCTTGTTTTTACATCAGAGGAAATCAATATCAAACGAAGTCCAAACACCGCGAAACTTTTTGTGGATTTTTTATGGACCAGAAGACATCCAGTGGGCCAAAGAAGCACCTGGGGGGGTGCCCCGAGGGGGGCACAACCCACCACGGCGCGCCTGGGGGCCCAGGTGCGCCTAGGTGGGTTGTGCCCACCTCGGTGGCCTCCCGCACCCCTCTTTGCCCTATAAATTGCCAAATATTCCGAAACCCTCGAGGGTAACCCTAGATGAGAAGTTCCACCACTGCAAGCCTCTGTAGCCACCGAAAACCAATCTAGACCCTGTTCTGGCTCTCCGCCAGAGGAGGAAATCATCACCGGTGGCCATCTTCAACATCTCGGCGGCCACCATGATGAGGAGGGAGTAGTCCACCCTCGGGGCTGAGGGTTTGTACCAGCAGCTATGTGTTTAATCTCTCTCTCTCTCTCTGTCGTGTTCTTGAGATGTCACGATCTTGATGTATCGCGGGCTTTGTTAATATAGTCAGATCATATGGTGTTTTCCCCTCTCTATCTTGTGATGAATTGAGTTTTCCCTTTGAGATTTTGTTTTATTGGATTGAATACTTTTATGGATTTGAGAGCACTCGATATATGTCTTGCAAATGAATACTCGTGGTGACAATGGGGTATCATATTGATTCACTTGATGTATGTTTTGGCACTCAACTCGCGGATTCCTGAGGTGACATTGGGGTAATCTATGTATAGGGGTTGATGCACGTTATTGTCTTTGTTTCCCCGATAGAAATCTTAGGGCACTCTTTGAGGTTCTTTGTGTTGGATTGAGTATTATGAATCTGAAATTATTTGGTGTTATTTTAGTACGAACTCTTGGATAGATCGATCGGAAAGAATAGCTTCGAGGTGGTTTCGTACCCTACAAATGATTTCTTCTTATGTTCTCCACTAGATATGAACTTTGGAGTGATTCTTCATCGCACATTGAGGGATGGTTATACGATCCAATTATATTAGCATTATTGAGAGATTGCACTAGCAAAAGTACGGACCCTAGGCCTCATTTTCAAGCATTACAATACCTTTTTTGCTCTGTTTTATCAATTGTACCTTGTTGTTTTTATTTATTCAGATTATAAAAATATATTTCTACCATCAATATTACACTTTTATCACCATCTCTTCGCCGAAATAGTGCACCTATACAAATTTCCATTGTATTTGGTGTGTTGGGGACACAAGAGACTTTTTATTATTTGGTTGTAGGTTGTTTGAGAGAGACCATCTTCATCCTACACCTCCCACGGATTGATAAACCTTAGGTCATCCACTTGAGGGAAAATTGCTACTGTCCTACGAAACTTTGCGCTTGGAGGCCCAACACGTGTCTACAAGAATAAAGTTGCATAGTAGACATCAGATCTCTATTTTCTTGATGCGTTGCTGCAGGCGCGAAGACTAGTTCTGGCGGCGAGCGGCGATGAAATCTTTCGTGTCCTCAATACGCTGCTTGAGAGCATCCACAGATTCCTCCACCAGCCTTTCGCGCTCGATGTGGAGCATGGCATTCTCGTCCATAAGTTTCTTGACGATGACGCCCGCCCTCTTCAACAAGGCAGTGGTCTCCTCGTGCTGCTTCGTCCTTCCGGCGATCTTCGCCCTAAGCAGGTCGCGCTCAGTGTGGGGCTTCACCTTGTCCTCCCCTAGTCCCCGGATGAGGCCGGTAGCATTTTCAAATGAGGCATTCATCTCGTCCTGCAGCTTCATCCAGCTGGAGATCCGATCCATCAGGTCATCGAGCATAGCGCAAACGCGCCTGTAAGAGTGCTCGCCTGCCCGCGAGACATTTTCCCAGGCCGCCATGGCACGGGAGGACGTCTCTGCTGCATTCACGGTGTGGCGGGACATCTCTGCTGCTTCCGCAGCGCAGCCTGACCAGTCTGCTGCATCGACGGTGTGACGACACCTCTGTGCCGTTTCGACGGTGCTGCGGGATCTTTGTGCTGCTATGGCGGTGTGATGGGACATGTCGGCTGCTTTCGCGGCGAGGCGGGACATCTCTCATGCTTCCGCTTCCATGCTCGCCTCTCGGTAGTAATCTCTCGACCCAGAACTCATACGAACCATGGTAGACGCAAGGGAACGACAATGAAAGACTTGTTTGTTTTTGTGGATGAGGAGTTGAGGAGGAATGTGCAATCATCTTGGAGTAGATAGTATTTATATCTGAGTACTAATATGCTCCTTAGTGGGAAACCGCTTAGGTTTTGATTGGTGTGAACAGGTTTGCAATTAAATATAGTGTGGTAGTAATTTGGAGTGTGACGGGACATAATCTCAAAATTTATTGACGGTTCTAGTTTCGAAGTGCGGCACTATTCCTGGATGGCGTAACGTGGGCATGCGTTCTCGGCCGCGCACGTGGCATTTGCACCATAGGGTGCACGCAATAGGCGATGTCAGCACATGTCGTGTTCCATCAACCGTGCGCGCTCCTTATTACCATCGCACACGCTTCTTTTAATTAGAATGTGTGCTCGTCTAGCGCACACACCTTGATATGTCTAACTGTTTCTGTTTGTTGTGGCTAATCGCAAATAGTTCATCCGTGTGAAGTGTATGCCGTTAATCACACACACCTTGATCTGGCTGACCATTTCTGTTATGTTGCCTAATCGCATACAGTTCATTTGAGTGAACTGTATACTGTCAATCGCACACACACCTTGATCTACCCGACCGTTTCTGTTGTGTTTCCTAATCACAAACGGTTCATCCGGGTGAACGGTATACCGTATATCGCACATACCTTCATCTGGTCGCTCGTTTCTGTTGTTAAGCTCATCGCAAACAGTTCATTCGAGTGAACTGTATGCCACGCATCGCACACACAATTCTAATCTGAAACGTGTTTGTTGTCTCCTCCATTGCAAACGTTTTGTATCTTTTTTGACGGTTTTATTACATCACCATTTGTGATTAATGCATCGCACACAGTTTCGTCGAAGGGTCTCTGGTTGTAGTGTCGCATTAGCAACATCCTACAGTACTGCAATGATGTTGTAGATCTTGGCAACAAATCAAGTGGTAAGTGTGGTTCCCGTCGTAGAACGAGAAGCGGAGGGTCACAAGTTCCGGGTGCAGAAGCCAATCTACTACGTATCAGAGGTGCTCACCCCATGCAAATCTTGGTATCTGCATTACCAGAAGATAGATTATACAGTTTTTATGGCATCCCGAAAACTCCAACACTACTTTCAAGAGTGTTCGGTTACGGTGGCATTCAAAGTACCACTAAATGACATTATCAACAATAGGGACGCCACTGGCCGCATTGCCAAACGGGTCATAGAGCTCCTTCCTTTCGAAATCGCGTATAAACCACGCTGAGCTATTAAATCTCAGGTGCTCGCGGACTTTCTCGCCGAATGGACGGAAGCCGAGCTCCCCAGAGAATACAAGACATACTCACACTAGACGATGTACTTCGACGGCTGAAAGATGCTTGCCGGACTAGGGGCTAGAGTGATCCTTACATCCCCCACTAGCGAAAATATGCGGTATGTATTAGAAATCATGTATAACGACTCCAACAATGCGGCCAAATACGAGGCCCTGCTGCATGGACTTTGGATAGCAACATCAATGGGTGTACAATGACTCGACGTCCGGGGAGACTCTAACCTCGCCATTTCTCAAGTCAATGGCGAATTCGACGCTAAAGACCCAAAGATGGCAGCATATCAAAATGTCGTCCTTAAAATATCCACTCGGTTTGAAGGATTGGAATTCCTTCATGTCTCCAGAGATAGAAACCAAGGTGCCAATGTCCTCGCCTATATGGGTGCCAAACGTGACCTAGTCCCTAAAATCACCTTTCTGGAATGGCTCTTTAAGCCATCCGTGGTGTGGCAGGACGAGAACAAGGACGCGGGAGCCACTGGCCCAGAGCAGATCATCCCTCCTGCCATCGAACCAAATGAAGAAATTATAGGAGGCTTTGTACTAGAAGAAACGCCTTCGGCTCACAATGTCATGGCAGTAATCGCGCCTTGGACTGAGCCCCTCCTAACCTACTTGCTCCGTCAAGAGCTCCCTCGTGACCAAACCGAGGCCCGACGCATAATCCGGCGCCGTAAAGCTTATAATGTCCACGAGGATGAACTATGCAAGAAAAGCACAACCAGAGTCCTCCAGAGATGCATATCCGAAGATGAGGGGCGGTAACTTTTGGCCAAGATACACACCGACATGGGTGGTCATCACGCAGCAGCCCGGGCCCTGGTCAGCAAGGCTTTTTGAGCTAGGTTCTTTTGGCCCACCGCTCGCGTAGATGCCTACACGTTGGTCCAACATAGTGTCGGATGCCAGCCTTTTGCAAATTATAGCCACATTGTCGGTGTACTAAAGTTTGGGCCCTTTAGCACCCCATACTTGTGCCACGGGCAGTCATAGCCCCATGCACGGCGAGGCATGAAGAGGGCGATCAAGGATAAAAACGAGATACAAGGCGAAGAGAAGCGGCCAAGCCAGAGACTAGAGAACAGAGGACGAGCTGGACCCCCGACAAGATCCTTGCCGAGACGGCTTGCGAGACCCCGGCAAGATTCTTGCCAGGACGATTTATAGAGCACTAACAAGAGCACCACCCTTGATGTTGAGAGCTCTGACACCATCGACAACGTTAAGGCCCAGACCCAGGGGCGCGCACGTAGTGGCATGCAGATCTTTGTGAAGGCTAGAAGACAAAGTACCCAGCAAGATCCTTGTCAAGGACATCTGCGAGGCCCCGGCAAGATCCTTGTCGGGGACATTGGCAAGACCGCGGCAAGACTCCGCCACCCTGTCACCACTCCAGCACAGTGGCCGGCCAGCCAGCCTAGCAAGCACCTGCGTGGTGGCATGCAGATCTTCATCAAGATCCTGTCACCTCTCCAGCGCAGCAGCTGGCCAGCCAACTTGGCACTGCATGCCTCATCGGCATGGACGCATGTCAAGACGGAGTGGGGCGGCGACGGACGGGACGGGTTCTCCTCCCATCCCCGATAAAGCTGAAGGGCACGTAAGCAACACATTTAATGCGTTTGTCCTAAGACGCCGATGATAAACATCGACACTGTAGCTACTTTACACCTCCTGTATGCCACTGTGGCAGCCCCTTGGACATATAAAAGGAGGCCTACAGCGTACTGGAGGGGGATTCAGACTTTTGTACCTCTCGGCCCAGCTCACATGCATAGCAGCTAGCCGAAGCTCAAGAACACAGAATATACACTCAAGCAGGATAGGGTTTTACGCTTCCGAGCAGCCCGAACCTGGGTTAAAATCCGTCGTGTTGATCATTAGATCTGCTCTTTGCTCTACCCCTCTTCCCTGCCAAACCTTAGAAGGGATCCGCGTGATCCCGTAGGTGTCGTTCTCCCCGACACACATGACCCCACGGCTCTTCGGACAATACCAATTACTTGGCCTTTTGTGGTATGGGGGTTGGACATGGTCGGACCACTTAAAGGGGGGACCAAGAAAAAGAAATACTTATGGGTCATGGTCGACAAATTCACTAAGTGGATAGAGGCGAAGCTAGTAACCTCGGCTAAGTCCGGACCGATCATTGCCTTTATATCCAGCGTGGTCCATCGTTACGGTGTCCCCCACAACATAATAATGGACAAAGGATCAAATTTCACAGCCCAGGAGGTAAAGAACTAGTGCGCTAACATGGGCATTAAGCTCGATTATGCTTCGGTATATCACCCACAGACCAATGGACAGTTCGAACGGGCCAATGGACTAATCATGAGCGGCATCAAGCCTCGCCTGGTCCGTTCCCTGAAAGAATCTGATTCTCACTGGGTGCAGGAGCTCGACTCCGTACTATGGGGTCTATGCACCACCCTAATCTATCAATGGGATACACACTGTTCTTTATTGTGTACGGGGCAGAAGCAGTCCTCCCCCGCGATCTCATCCATGACGCGCCTAGAGTGCACATGTACGAAGAAAAGGAAGCCGAGCTGGATCGGAAGAACAACCTTGATGCCTTGGAGGGAGAGCGCAACATAGCTCAAGCCCGCTCTACCTTTTATCAACAGCAGGCTCGGCGCTACCACAGTAGGGAAGTTCGGGCGAAGGCAAACAATGTGGGCGAACTAGTTTTATGCCTCCCCGAGAAGTAGAAGAATAAGCTCTTGCCCAAATGGGAGGGCCCCTTCATAATTGATGAAGTACTTGCAGGAGGAGCATATCGCCTCTGCAACCCATCGAACAACCGCCTCGAACCGAACCCATGGAACGCAGCTCGTCTTCGGTGATTCTACGGCTAGACCGGTGTCATCGCCCTCACCAATCTTTTCTTCTTTTTTAGTTTTACTTTTCTTTCCATTCTCTTGGATTGGTTAGCATTTCCCAGGCTATGATCGGTCAAATCGAGCTACATTAAGTTCCCCTCAGCATACATTTTCAAATGTACCACCCGGTTACACCCGGGGGCTTCTTTAACGAAGTCGACCACTATATCACTCGTGCATCTATTCGTCTCTGTCGTGCTTGCACCCTTCCAACGTCGTTTTAAGCCATTATATGCATCAATTTGACTTAAGATTTGGCCAAGCTAGGTTGCCTTGCTCCTATGCTTACCCTCTACTTTCTCGATTGTTCAGCTAGGGGGTAAAGGGAGCACCTCTGTGATTGCTACGACTAGATTACCTGGGTATGTACCTCAGACGGGTGAAGCCGAAAGCTAGCGTTCTTAAGAATATGATTGGTCGGCTACGAGGGAAGTGAAAATAATTGGAATTTTTTCGCCAAAACCCGGGGTTATTTTCCAGAAGTAACCATCACTTGCATTCTGTGGGTATTCAGTTAATGTGTTTATGGTCAACATAAAAACCCGAGGAAAGGAACCCATGGAGGAACTATTTTCTTCGGAAGATGTTTCTTACATTAAAAGTAATATAACATTAACTCCCCGTGCACATTCTGTCTGTTTGCACCAAATGGCTGGATTGCCTGGTTCTCCGAAACGCTTTCCTGTTACCTCAGGTCACATAGTACGGAACACTCACCGACCAATGGCGGGGGAGGTAGAAGCCGATGGCCGGTTAAGACAATGTTTGCAGTATAGATGGAGAACGCTTGATGCAAAGTACATAGATACATATAATCAAACACCCAGTTCCCAATCAAGATTATCTATTATGGTATCCAAGGAGCAGTCTTTTTGTGAGTGTCGGGTGGCTGGCATTACTTGGTCATATACCAAATGAAGTGGCACTTCCTACCCATCCGACCCTACCGGTCCAACTCGAGCCAAATGTTCTGGGTCGAGTTTGGTAAACCAGGTCTTTACCATTTCCCATGCCTCTCGCGCTCCTTCTTGACAAGCTGATATCTTCCATAGCTCGAAGCGACGGTGAGCTCCTTTAAATCGAGTGGCCAATTCGGCCATCCCTTCTGGAGGCGTCTTGGTAGGCCATAATTCCTTGACCATGCTCTTCATAGCTTTCCAAGCTCGCTCGTGCACGATGGACAGTTCCTTTAACAGGTTCTCTCCGAACAAGCTAGCCTCTTCTTCGGGACGCCTAGTTAGGAGACCTCACAAGAGACGTGGCATGTTTCTTACATTCATATGATATGGATACTCCACGTGATCACATGTTGAAATATCACTTACCGAACATGCCACCTTTCAATCTCTGGTTCTCCTCAAGGGCTTGTGACAGTTGAGCTTTCAATCTCTCAATTTCTCCGACTTGCTGCTGGTTTTCCGTTTTGAGCTTGTTCTTTTCCTCATGAGCTCGGGTTAGTACCCGATGGCCAGCTTCATGCTGAGATTCGGCGTACCTTTGAGACTCTTTGGCCGCGTCCAGGTCCTTTTGCAGTTGACTTATGGACTCAGCTGCTACAATGCCCCCTTTTGTTAAAAAAAGGGTGCCCTAAATAATTTATGTATGTTAAAAACTCTTTTGCTCACCATGTGCGTCCCTGGTGAACTTTTTGACCTCCTCCAGTTCGGCTTTCGCATCCACTAGTTGTGTTCGGTTCAGCTCAAGGTCCTCGGCCAGTTTCTTGTTTTGTTCCCTCAGGGCCTACACCATGTCACAAATATATGCATCTTAAGCCAAATTAAGGCTTGGGGGCTACCGGGTTAGGATTTATGTCCGGTTCTCAAAAGCCAGTCACACACTTGCATATTGTTCGACAAAAGGTTGGCAACTCCCTCAAGTCTGGTTCGAGCGGCTCCAAGGTATGCGTCTAGCGAGCTAGGCGCATTGAACTCATGTGCAGAAAACGCAGGATGGCGCAGTGACTCACTACAAAGAAAAAGACACATTTGTGACATTTTGGGCCGAACGAATTTTTTCTTGTCATGCTTACGACACTTCTATGACGATAATTGTGACAAAACCCGGTATCATCATAGATGTGGTGGGCTCCTACTTCTATGACAAAAAATCATGACAAAAAATGGGATTTTCATCCTGGGCGGGCTGGAGACGCACCTGCATGACATTCTTTGGGCCGTCCATGGCGAAAAAAATCGTGGTAGAAGCGAGGGCGAGGAAAATTTCGGGGAGTTTCCGGTCACGCGATGCATGGAGGGATTGCGCGTTTCTCTCGTACACGTACGCACATGTGTGCGAGGCGTTGGGCTCTAACTGAACCCGAGCGAGGCGTTCGCTTACTGAACCTGAACGATTGCACTAGCTACTTTACTGAACCCGAGCAATCGATCCCTTGGCTGTTAACTAAACTCGAGCGATTGATCGCTACTGCTGCTTACTGAAGCTGATCGAACCTGCTGCTTCTTGATGAACAGTGAACGTGGGGGTTGCGGTTGAATGAGTCGAGACGTATGTGGTTGGGGTTGGATGAACAGTTCCCGGTGGGGGTTGGATGAACAGGACCCCGTGGTAGTATATAGGTCGTTGCCGCTGGATGAACAGGACCCCGAGAGGAGGCCGCCACAGCCGAGCTAGTTGGGGGTGGATGAACAGGACCCCGTGGAGGGCTGGTTGAACAGTAGCCAGTGAAGGGCTGGATGAGCAGTAGCCCGTGGATGAAAAATAACTAGTGGAGGCAGGAGGAAGACGCGGTGGATGAACAATGCAGATGGAGGCTGAAGCAAGTCGACGGTGGGTGAACAGTAGCCCGTGGAGTCCCGTTTTGTGGTACGCCACACCCCTTCGATGAGCAGGACCCCCATTTCGACCATAGCGCTCCAACACAAGTCCGTTTCCTCCATTTTGCAGTACGCCACAACCCTCCCGATGAACAGGACCCCCGTTTCGACCGTAGCTGGTCGAACAGAAGGTCGTTTCCTCCGTACTGCGGTACGCCATACCCCGTTTCGGCTGTTCCGTCCAAGCCGGTTGGCTCCCGTTGAACAGGGCGCATTCCGACCCAGTTTGTTGCCTCCCGATGAACAGGACGCTATTTCTCTGTTCCGACCCAGCCGGTTGGCTGCCTAATGAACAGGACGCCGTTGCTGCCGTCTGTTGCCTCTCCATGTACACGAGCCCTGGCCGTACATATGCGCGAGTACGCGTTCGAGACCCTGCCCGTATGTACGTACGTGGCCGTACTTTTTGCCATTCGGCTGTACGTACATGTACACGGTTTAGAAGGGACTGCCTGAACTGCTACGTCGGGGGCTCTACTACTACACGCGCCACTGCTTGCTCGGCCACGGTTCATCGTTGCAGAGAAACCGATCGACCAATATGTACGTACACGTTCGCGACAACGCTACGTACGCTTCGGCTGGGTGGGTACCAGCTATCAGGGAGGATAAGGATGCACTTCCTTGTGTGCGAAGTTATTGATGGTGGTTCCGAGCTATCAGGGGCAGGATTCATTTTTTTTGCGCTTAATATGGAGGCACTTTCTTTGCGTCCAAAGATATAGCTGGCGGGTCCCAGCTGTCAGTGGGAAAATGTTTTTTTTGCAAAATACAACTAAGCCAAAATACAGAGGCCCTTCCGGTAGGTCCCTGCTGTGAGGTGGAGGAATCATTATTTTGCGCGTAATAAGGAGGCACTTCCTTGCTGCTGCCGTGGACCCAGCTGTCAACCTCTCCATGTGCAGTCCTCTTCCGATGTAAGTTGTTCCTTGACCATGTTGACCACGCCGCGCCGAGAGCACCAAGGCGGTGGATGAGGCGAGGCCTAGGAAGGGAATGACCCGGAGCCGGGGAAGACTCAGAAGTTGTTTCCCACACGGAGGGGCATACGAGGGCTTACTGGCTGGGCTGCAGTGTGAGGCTGCTGTCGCTGGAGAATAACATGAGGTCTGGGTGAGTACAGGGATGGCCAGGCCAGCGATGGGAGTAGGGTGGGGCGGTGAGGCCTGCGCGGCAGCAGAGCCAGCCAGGAGAGGCAAGAGTAGGCGGCACAACTGGCGCTGGTTTGGGCGGCTGGAGCAAGAAGACCAGAGGTTGAAGAAGCACTATGGTCGTTGGATGGACATCGTACGGTCGCTGGAGCTAGAATCGTTCATATTGACTAAGTTGACAAAGCCCTCCGTCCGCGTCAACTTAGTAGGCTGATAAGTCTCCAACGTATTTATAATTTTTGATTGTCCCATGCTGTTATATTAACATTCTTGGATGTTTTACAATCATTTTATAGCAACTTTATATCATTCTAACATATTGACATAGTGCCTAGTGCCAGTTGTTGTTTTTTGCTTATTTTTTACATCGCAGAAAATCAATACCAAACGGAGTCCAAACGCAGCGAAACTTTTTGGACATTTTTCTGGACCAGAAGACACCTGTTGGGCCAAAGAAGTACGAGAGGGGGGCTCCGAGGGGAGCACAACCCACCTGGGCGTGCCTGGGGGCCCAGGCATGCCCTAGTGGGTTGTGCCCACCTCGGCTGCCTCCCGCACCGCCTCTTTGCTCTATAAATACCTGAATATTCCAAAAACCCTAGGGGAGTTGATGAAACACAATTCCAGCCGCCGCAAGTTCCAGAACCCACAGATCCAATCTAGACACCATCACGGAGTGGTTCATCATCCTCATTGGTGCCTCTCCGATGATGCGTGAGTAGTTCATTGTAGACCTACGGGTCTGTAGTTAGTAGCTAGATGGCTTCCTCTCTCTCTCTTTTGATTCTCAATACAATAGTCTCTTTGAGATCTATTTGATGTAACTCTTTTTGTGGTGTGTTTGTTGGGATCCGATGAACTTTGTGTTTATGATTAGATCTATGTTTTTATCCATGAAAGTTATTTGAGTCTTTTGATCTCTTATATGCATGATTACTTATAGCCTCGTATTTCTTCTTCGAATTTTATTTTAGTTAGGCCGACTAGATCGATTTTTCTTGCCATGGAAAGAGGTGCTTTGTGATGGGTTCGATCTTACGGTGCTCAATCCCAGTGAAAGAAGGGGAAATGACACGTATGTATCATTGATATTAAGGTAACAAGATGGGGTCTATTCCTACATGAATAGATCATGTCTACATCATGTCGTCGTTCTTATTGCATTACTCGGTTTCTCCATGAACTTAATACACTAGATGTATGCTGGATAACGGTCGACGTGTGGAGTAATTGTAGTAGATGCAGGCAGGAGTTGGTGTACTAATCTTGGACGTGATGCCTATATAATGATCATTGCCTGGATATCATCATAATTATTTGTAGTTCTATCAATTTCCCAACAGTAATTTGTTTACCCACCGTATGCTATTTTTCTCGAGAGAAGCCACTAGTGAAATCTACGCCCCCGGGTCTCTTCTTTATCATATTTGCCTTCAAGATCTATTTTTATTCGCTTTTATTTTCAGATCTATTAATCCAAAAACCCAAAAATACCTTGCCGCAATTTATTGTTATTTATTTTATCTCGCGTTCCCGCGAGATCTATTTATCCAATCTACTACAATTTTATCTATCTTTTTACCCAGGAGGGATTGACAACCCCTCTTTTACGTCGGGTTGCAAGTATTTGTTCTTTGTGTGCAGGTACAGTTTACATAGTGTTGCGTGGTTCTCCTACTGGTTCGGTAGCCTTGGTCTCATCACTGAGGGAAATACCTACCGTAGCTGTGCTGCATCATCCCTTCCTCTTTGGGGAAATACCGACATAGTTCAAGCCGCATCAAAAGGAATTTCTGGCGCCTTTGCCGGGGAGACATCATCAACATCTACCAGGTTCCTAATCACAAATCTCATCTCCTTGCAATTTACATTATTTGCCATTTGCCTCTCGTTTTCATCTCCCCTACTTCACAAAAAATTTCCGTTTTCTCGTCAGATCTGTTTTTGTGTGCAATTTTGTTTGTCACCTTTTGTCATTATGGATAGTTCTTCCTCTATTGCGTGCACTCCCGAGAATGTGGTTCTTAACTTTAAACAAAGGGGAGGGGAGAATTTAAAAGATGCTTGGGATAGGATTTGCAATGCTCATAATAGATCTATTCGTAAGCAATCTACCATTGTTCTCCTTCGTTGTTTTTATGTGGGCATCACCACCTGGTATAGATTCGTTCTTGATACAGTTACTGGTGGAAATTTCTTGATGTGTCCTTCTCTAGATGTTATTAATGCTATGGGAAATTTAGTGGGATTACCACCTCTTATGGTTAATGGAACAACTTTAACTCTCGAGCACGTTATGGAAAGGCTAGATGCTATTGAAAATAAAATGCTCAATAAATAAAATATTGAAAAATTAGATAAAAGGATGCACAATCTTGCTAATAGAATCGGGTCAAAAGCGGGAGACGCTCTTAAAGTACTAAAAGAAAAACAACCCGCTTTCAACGAAAGAATAGAGGAGAGCCCCGCTAGAATTGATAAGTTAGAAGAAATTTTTAGTAATCTAAGAACGGCTTTTTCCTCTGCTAAAACTATTGAAAAAACTCCGGTAAAAATAGGCAAGATTACTCAAGTCACTAAAAACAAGGGTGCAACTTCCAATAGTAACAAAGAAGATCTTAAGATGATTAGTGTTCACCCGGATTTTGTTGAAGTTATAAGAGACCCTACGTGCAAGAATGAATTCTTCAAACTTGTTCCCAGAAGTATTGTTATTAAAAATTTGTATGCTAAATCCTTGAAGAATGTAAGTGTCTGATTGAGGAGTTGGAAAATAAAGATGACAACACTTAGACCTATTCATTATGCCTAGCTAGGGGCATAAAACGATAGCGCTTGTTGGGAGGCAACCAATGAGTAAAATTTATTTGTCTTCTCCTTTCTGTTCTTGAGTGTTTGCACAATTATGCTACTGTTATGATTGTGTTTTTATGTTTTAATTAGTGTATGTGCCAAGCAAAGCCTTTGGGATCATGTTGGGTGATAGTTGATTTGATCTTGTTGGAAAACAGAAATTTTTGCGTCCAGTAAAATTATTTTCAAAAAATCACAGAATTGACGAAAGCTTCTGAATTGTCTACACAAGATTGATATACAAATTGCCTACATCGTCCTATTTTCTCAAAAAAATTGGATTTACAGAAGTACACAAAGTTTTCAGATTGCTACAGACGGTTCTGTTTTTGACAGATTCTGTTTTCTTTGCGTTATGTGCTTATTTTGATGAATCTATGGACTCTATCAGGGGGTATGAGCCATAGCAAAGTTGGAATACAGTAGATATAATGCAAGAATAAAATATGAATGGGTTTGCAACAGTACTTAGAGTAGTAATTTGCTTTGTTATACTAACGGATCTCATGAAGGTTTTGTTGAGTTTTGTGTGATTGAAGTTTGAGATCACGATGGATGAAGGAAGAAGGAGTAAGAAGAGCCTAAGCTTGGGGTGCCCATTGCATCCCAAGCTATTATCTAAAAGAGAATCAAGCAACTAAGCTTGGGGATGCCCAAGTGGCATCCCCTTTTTCTTCTAACAACCATCGGTATTTTACTTGGAACTATATTTTTATTCGTCATATATCATGAGTTTTGCTTGGAGCATCTTGTATGACATGAGTCTTTGCCTATTTTCCTTTTTATTTTGTGTCATCTATCCTTGCTGGACACACCTATTTAAGAGAGCCAAAATTATGCTATGACTTGTTAGAATTGCTCTCTATGCTTCACTTAAATCTTTTTGAGCTATGGAATTGCTCTAGTGCTTCACTTATATCTTTTTGAGCATGGTGTGCTTTATTATTTTTTAAGAAATGCTCTCATGTTTCACTTAAATTTATTTGAGAGTTAGTAATTTTTTTAGAAATTTTCTCATGCTTCACTTAAATTATTTTGAGAGAAGAAAATTTTTATGCTCATGTTCTTCACTTAGATTTGTTTGAGCTATCAAAAGCAACATATGAAATTAGTCCCAAAGTGATAGATATTCAAGAGGGATATAATAAAAACTTTCATGATGATCATTGGACAAAATAAACTTGATTCTTTGTAATAGTTTTGTGATATGATGATATAATAGGTGAGTCATGTTGATGAGTAATTATGCTTTAGTAAGAATATTGGTGTTAAGGTTTGTGATTCCCTATGCAAGCATGAAAGTCAATAGTTATGCAATGAAATTACATCCTACTTCTGGTGCATTATTCGGTGTTAGTTATGCTTCATGCTCGCTTACGTGATTTTTCCTTTCTTGGTTAGATGCTTCTCAATCTTTTGCTAGCCTTCACTTGCACTAAGTATGATTACTACTTGTGCATCCAAAATCCTTAAACCCAGTTTTTGCCACATGAGTCCAGAATACCTACCCATATGCGGTATTTCAGGGCCGTTCTAAGGAAATTTGTATGTGCCATCTCCAATCTTCAAAATAAATTTCCTTTTTGTGTGCTCTACTGCTCATGAAACGGTAGGGGGTGGCTGATATTTTTCCATGCTAGATGTGTTATTCTCAAGATGATTGTTTATTCACTTGTCATTGCACGAGAGTACGGCAAAGGTGTTAGGGATGCCCAGCCTGAAATGAAAAATGAATTTACTTTATGTTGTCAAATAATAAATTCCTTGGAAAGTGTTGGTATGGACGACACCCGTGGATTCGGTTAGCCGTGGAATGTGAAAGTATGGTGGAAAAAGGAATAAACTTTATTTTCTGTTTGGGAACCGCTTATGATATATCTAGCATGGAAAGTATTGGGAACTACTCGATCGTTTTCGTTGACAAGAAAGGCGTGCCACCCAAAATGTTTTATCTCTATCTTTTTCGCTTTGATCTCTAGCACCTCTACAAATCCCTACTTCCCTCTGCGAAGGGCCTTTCTATTTACTTTATGCAATTTTATTTTTATTTGAGTCTCCATCTTCTCTTATAAAGCACCAACTAAGGGGCACTATGATCGTACTTGAGCATTGGGTGTAGCTAATATGCGAGTGTGTTTCATGAATGGATCAATGATTGAGCATAATGGGCCAGGGATAACTTGCTTTAGTGTTGATATTTTGAAAGACATGGTTGCTTGTTGATATGCTTGAGTATTTAAATCTTCATGTTGAAACTAGACTATTGCTTTGAATCATATAAAAGTGCAAATGTCCATGCTACCAAGAAAAGAATATGTGATGAACATGTTAGGCAACATTCCACATCAAAAATTCTGTTTTTATCATTTACCTACTTGAGGACGAGCAGGAATTAAGCTTGGGGATGCTGATACGTCTCCAATGTATTTATAATTTTTGATTGTTCCATGCTGTTATATGATCATTCTTGGATGTTTTACAATCATTTTATAGCAAATTTATATCATTTTTTGGGACTAACCTATTGACATAGTGCCCAGTCCTAGTTGCTATTTTTTGCTTGTTTTTTATTTCATAGAAAATCAATACCAAACGGAGTCCAAACGCAGTGAAACTTTTTGGAGATTTTTTCTGGACCAGAAGACACCTGTTGGGCCAAAGAAGTACTAAAAGGGCTCCAAGGGGAGGACAACCCACCTGGGCACGCCTGGGGGCCCAGTCGCGCCCTGGTGGGTTGTGCCCACCTCGGCCGCCTCCCGCACCGCCTCTTTGCTCTATAAATACCCCAATATTCCAAAAACCCTAGGGGAGTCGACGAAACACAATTCCAGCCGCTGCAAGTTCCAGAAACCACAGATCCGATCTAGATACCATCACGGAGGGGTTCATCTTCCTCATTGGTGCCTCTCCGATGATGCGTGAGTAGTTCATTGTAGACCTACGGGTCCGTAGTGAGTAGCTAGATGGCTTCCTCTCTCTCTCTTTTGATTCTCAATACAATAGTCTCTTGGAGATCTATTTGATGTAACTCTTTTGTGGTCTGTTTGTTGGGATCTGATGAACTTTGAGTGTATGATCAGATCTATGTTTTTATCCATGGAAGTTATTTCAGTCTTTTGATCTCTTATATGCATGATTACTTATAGCCTCGTATTTCTTCTTCGAATCTTTAGCTTAGTTAGGCCGACTAGATCGATTTTTCTTGCCATGGGAAGAGGTGCTTTGTGATGGGTTCAATCTTACGGTGCTTAATCCCCTTGACAGAAGGGGAAATGGCATGTATGTATCATTGCTATTAAGGATAACAAGATGGGGTCTATTCCTACATGAATAGATCTTGTCTACATCATGTCATTGTTCTTACTGAATTACTCCATTTCTCCATGAACTTATATACACTAGATGCATGCTGGATAACGGTCGGTGTGTGGAATAATAGTAGTAGATGCAGGCAGGAGTCGGTCTACTAATCTTGGACGTGATGCCTATATAATGATCATTGCCTGGATATCATCATAATTATTTGAAGTTCTATCAATTGCCCAACAGTAATGTGTTTACCCACCGTGTGCTATTTTTCTCGAGAGAAGCCGCTAGTGAAATCAATAGCCCCCGGGTCTCTTCTTTATCATATTTGCCTTTGAGATCTATTTTTAAACGCTTTTATTTTTAGATCTATTAATCCAAAAACCCAAAAATACCTAGCTGCCATTTATTGTTATTTATTTTATCCAATCTACTATAATTTTATCTATCTTTTTACCCGGGAGGGATTGACAACCCCTCTTTTACGTCGGGTTCCAAGTATTTGTTCTTTGTGTGCAGGTACCGTTTACGTAGTGTTGCGTGGTTCTCCTACTAGTTCAATAACCTTGGTTTCATCACTGAGGGAAGTGCCTACCGTAGTTGTGCTGTATCATCCCTTCCTCTTTGGGGAAATACCAACGTAGTTCAAGCCGCATCATATATAGGCCCACAAGTCAGCCTCCAACTATGGTGTGTCCCAGATAACAGGGGGATTATTCATTTTTTGTGCATAATAAGGAGGCACTTCCTTGCGTGCGAAGATATAGCTGGTGGGTCCGAGCTGTCAGCGGGAGGACGTTTTTTTCGCGAAATACAGAGGCCCTTCCGGTGGGTCCCTGCTGTCAGGTGGAGGAATCATTATTTTGCGTGTAATAAGGAGGCACTTCCTTGCGTGCGGCCGTGGACCCAGCTGTCAGCGTCTTCTTGTACAGTCCTCTTCCGATGGATGTCGTTCATTGACCACGCCGCGCCGAGAGCACCAGGGCGGTGGACGACAGCGAGGCCTAGGAAGGGAACGACCTGGAGCTAGGGAAGACTCGGCAGTGGTTGCCCACGCGGTGGGGAGTACGAGGGTTTACTGGTTCGGCTGTCGTCGCTGGAAAATAATAGGAGGTGTGGGTGAGTAGAGGAATGGCCTGGCTAGCGATGGAGTAGGGTGGGGCGGTGCGGCCTGCGCGGTAGCACAACCGGCCACGGGAGGAGGGAGCAGGCAGTCCCGCCGGCACTGGTTTGAGCGGCTTGAGTAGGAAGATCAGAGATTGAAGAAGCACGACAGCCGTTGGATGGACATCCGACAGTCACTGCTCTCGTGTGTTGACTAAGTTGACACGGCCTTGCGTGCGCGTCAACCTTTTTTTAGGAAAGCGTATGCGCCAACCTATAGTAGGCGCACAAGTCAGCGTCAAATCTGTGGAAAACAACATACAATCCATCTACCATTATTTCTAATAATTTACAACCCATTTTCTAATTCTTAAGGATTATTTTGGAGCCCATATTCTTTTTGTTAGCATTACAGCCCATATTGTGGCCACGGTTAAAAATTTCTACGAAATTTTGCATATTTCGGTGCGGTCCGAACTGTTTTTAATCCCGAAATTTCGAGTCACGTTCAAACTAATTTAAAAATAATAAATTTATATCAATTTAAAATCCAACATAATTTTCCCCGCAAAAAAACAATTAAATTCGAAATGTTGAAATCTTTAAAAAATGATATTTGAAACTAATTTCTGGTTTGCTGTGTTTATAAATTTACATCCCATTTCTTACTACTTCATTTTCTGGGCAAGCGAATACATCGCTCTCGTCTTGAAAGATTTGCAGCCCAGCAGGGCTGAGAAAGCAAGTAGGCCTCCGTTGGGTATTTCTTTAACAAAAGTAGAACTGGGCTAGCCATTTTAGCAAGAAAAAAACACAACTGGGCTCATCATGTGGACATAAAATAAAACCCTGGCTAGATGGGCCATGGCCCCCGCACAGTCCCGTTGTTACTCTGATTCGTCTCTAAAACAAGTATAAATAACAACAGCTTGTTCCTAAAAAAAGAGTAAATAACAACCGCGCGATCTACTGGGTCCCTGGTGTTAGCCGCTCGTTGTGTAATTATCTCGTTTATTGACTACGTTGAAAATGGCGTGGGCCCCATATGTCCAACCATTAGGAGGAACCATTTTTTGGGCTTGTAATAACGAGGCACTTGCTTGCGTACTGCCATGAACCCTGGTGGGTCCCTACTGTCATCCTCTCCACGTACAGTCATCTCCTTGTTCCTCTTGGTTGTTGACAACGTTGACAATGCCAGACGGCGGTGCACCGCGCACGGCGAGCGAACCAAGGCGGAGGACGACGGCGAGGCCTCGGACGGAACGAACAGGAGCCATGGAAGATGCGCCAGTCTATTAGTAGGCGGAGGGGAGTACGAGGGTTGACTGGTTCGGGTGCGGGTGCGTGTTGGGGCTGAAGTCGCCGGAGAATAACAGGACGTGTGGGGGAATAGAGGGAGGGACTGGCCAACATTTGAGGGTACGGTAGGGCGGCGGAGGCGCAGCCAGCCGTGGGAGGCGGGAGCAGGCAGAACCGATGGGGTGGTTTGGTTTGGGTGGCTGGAGGAAGAAGACAAGAGATAGAAGATAAACGACAGATGTTGGATGTCAATCCAACGGCTGGTAGGCAGAATCGTTTGTTGAGTAGTAATTGAGTCAACACCACCTTGGATAGGATTATTCCTCATGGGTCCCAAATGTCAGAATCCAAATCTGTCACGGTCATGCAGCCTTTCTTACGGTGTGCTAGTTCAAAATAAGTTTGTGGGTGCTGGTGGGGGCTAATCACTTGGGTTCTGTAATGCACAGTGAGCTCAAGCAGCTGGCGAGAGTGATGTTATTTCCCTTGGTTGGGATTTGTTACAATATTTCACTCTTAATTAAACAAATGGCAAGCCATTTGCCTTGTTTCAAAGAAAATATGACAGTCACAGCCGAGTTGAAAAGGGCAACAACATCTAACTCCAGCTTACAAATTTTACAAAAGCACGAGGGTTAATTGTTCACCAGGTTTAGACAAAACCCAGATTGAAAAGGGCAACAACATCTAACTCCAGCACTGTTTTCGGTAGTCACAGTCAAATGGATCGGTCAGGTCCATAGAATGAACATCCTGGGTCGTAAAATTTACTGGATTATGACCATAAGATGTTGTAAATAGAATCCCAGCACATTCAGAAGCCCTTTTGTCCACCTGAAACTCCATTTTTTGCTCTTCGACATACCTATCTGTCAAAACCATGCCGCTGATAAACGTAAACCCGATGGGCAATAGTAACCTTGCATTCAGCAGGAAGAATGTGGCAAATCTAGTGTTTGCATGGTTGGCCACATATCATTCCAGCGTTATTGTCTTCAATCGAATGTCATGCATGAGAAGTGAGAAAATCCCGGTGCTTACGAATCCACCGATTGGTTATAACTTTCTTACCTCGTCCTGTTGCCTAAATAGACATGAACATTGAAAACAATTAAGGTCTAAAAAAAGAGTGTCGAAAGAGCAATAGCTGAACGGTTAATTCTAGTACACTATATGCGGGTTTCCAATGTGCGTGAAATTATCACCTTTATATACAACTTCTCCAGACATGGAAAGCATTGTAGCAAGCCAATAATCTTGTTCAGATCAAAACTATTCATTTGGATCTATAAGATCTTGACAGAATCCAGCACCATTGATAGGCTATCCATGGAGAAACTCTTCATTGAGCATAAAACATAATATTAGTACGAAGTGTGTACTCCAAGATGATATAGAACTTATGCACAGAAATTTAAAATGCAGCTTATGATTGAAAGTGTAGATGATAATATGCAGTACCTGAAGAACTGTGGAGCCAAACACCATCTTGAAATGAGCACAAAGATCATGTATTACACCCAAGGTCTCCAGTTTAGGCGTAGAGACGACAATTATTTGCGACGGTGAATAACTAGAATCAAGGATCAACCTTTGAAGTGAAGGGGCATCTTCGATGATAAGTTGCCTTCCGTCAAAAGAAATTCCAATTCTTGCAAGGTTAGGCGACTTTATTTGGAGGCAACCGATTCTAACTATGAAGACAATCACCAAGCACTCTAGGGCGGGGCAACTTGAGTGGATGATGCTGTGCAATGAGGCCTCCGATATACGAACCCGCACAAGTGAAAGTTTTTTGAGAAATGGGAGTCGAAGGTTTAGTACCAGATTGTCTGGTAGGTAGCATAGCGTAAAGGTGGCGGTGTGGAGAGAGGAGGAAAACCGCGAGATGGACATCGATGCTGAGGGCACAAGTACATGGCGTTCGGTATCTAGTAGGTGATTTTCTGGGGAATAGTAGAACTCAAACAACAGTAGTTCTGTGAATTCAGGGGATTTCAGCCAGGCGTCCACCGTGCAGGGCATGCTATGCTTGCTCAGGTAGCATGACGCGCTGCAGAGGCTTTGAACGGAGCCCCATGGGAGGATATGATGGCTTTGGGGAGTTCAAAATCATTAAAAAGAGATAGCTGACGACAGGCGAGATTAAGGGGCGTGGTGCGCCATAGAGGGCGCCACCGAGTTGAGAGGACTTGGGTGCGGCAGCAATCCTTGGTGGGGAGAAGCGAGATGATCTCCCCAAGGATGGCGTCCAAGAGATCGCTGATGCTGTCCACCCGAGATTCTATGTGTTCCTGGGATCTAGTGGGAGCGGGCTCGCCGCTTCTCCCCGTGCTGCCGGCGCGGGATCTACAATAGGCGTCGCCGCTGGCGGGAGCCTCATCTTCTTGGCGCTGGGGTTAGCCGACTCCATTTTCCTCGAGGGCGTCGCGTAGAGCTCATGGATTTGAGTAGAGTAACGAATGACGAGCCTAGTTGTAGTAAGAGTGAAGAAGAAGGGGAGCTGGGGTTTTTCTGTAGTAGTGAGGAAGAAGGGGACCTAGGGTTTTCTGTAGGAGTGAGGTGAGGAATTTGTGAGTATGAGTGGAGCGAGCTGACGTGAGCTGGGTGGGAGTGAGGAGGAAGAAGAGCACCCAGGTTTTTTTGGGGGCGCTGTGCTGGGTAGCGCCTCTCATTAAGTAAATATATGGGCTTTTGAATTGATTTTATTATTTACTAGGGTGGATGGGCTGTTTTGTCTTGGGCCCAGAGAAACAATTACTACTAGTACAGTGGAGACACTCTACAGCTACCCAGAAAAACAATTACTACTAGTACATTGGATACACTACCGCTTCTGGCTCCTCCGAGGTCATCAAAATGTCTCCCTCTACTGAATGCCGTTTTACTTTGGTTCACCGACATACGGGACATGCAGCGCGTTGGCCCAAATGCCATCCACCAAATTGGAAGGCGGTATGCAGGTGGAGAGTCACCTCGATCGTAGCGCGGCAGTAACGAGCCATCATATCACAAAACCTGTAACACCCCGCATGTAACTTGCCATATTTGTAACTCCGACTCTTGCCATTTTCGACTATGTGCTATGTTATTTCCTCCGTGGTCGGGTTTTGTTTTTCGTTTTGTATTTTGTTCATGTCATGCATTTTCATATCATGTCATCATGTGCATTGCATTTGCATACGTGTTCGTCTCATGCATCCGAGCATTTTCCCCGTTGTCCGTTTTGCAATCCGGCGCTCCTATCTCCTCCGGTGCAACCCTTTCGTTTTCTTTCGTGTGCGGGTGTCAAACTTTCTCGGAATGGACCGAGGCTTGTCAAGTGGCCTTATTACACCACCCGGAGACCACCGGTCAAGTTTCGTACCATTTGGAGGTCGTTTGGTACTCCAACGGTTAACCGGGCATCCGCAAAGTCCATTTGAGTGTCCAGCAAAACCCCCCTCTAAAACCAGCCCAAAACCCACCAAACTCTCTTCCACGCTCTAGGTCGTTCGATCACGATCGTGTGGGCGAAAACCGCACCTCATTTGGAGCCTGCTAGCTCCCTCTACCTATAAATATGTGAGCATCCCGAAATAACACTCGCAGTCAAACCCTAGCCCTCGTCCCACTCCGCCGCCGGACATGTCCGGGCGGAGCCGGACGCGTCCGCCTCCACCGCCGCCGCCACGTGGCGCGCCTCC
>NC_057805.1:391760004-391769632 GCF_018294505.1 Triticum aestivum
CTCGCCGCCTCCGGCGCGCCACCGCCGCCTCCCTCCACCGGCGCCGCCTCCTCTTCCTCCATCGCCGGTGATGACCGAGCCCGTGCCCGAGCCAGTGCCTCAATCCAGATCCCGATCTGGTACTGTGACGTTGACTTTTCCCGATTCCAAAATTCTTCCAAGTATTTTTCTTTTACAGCAAGTGCTCATGTTCCTCAGTGCATAACTCCTTACATATAGCTCCGATTCACGCGTGTAATATGTCAAATTGTTCTTCTCGTGATGCTCTTCATTTTGTTCAATTGCACCATGTTTATTAGAGGTCATCTTGATGACCAAATCTCTGTTGGAAGAGGGCTAGTTGCTGTTATTCTCTGGTTCTTATCAGAACTTGGATATTTGTCATTTTTGTATCTTTAATTCTGTGCATCTTATGGGCATGAGCTCTACATGTGTTTTGTTGTATGCCATGCCATGTTTCCAAGGGTGTATTACATGTATTTTTGTGATCTCTGTGGTGACTAGCACAAGCATGCAAAGTAGGCTCCGTAATGTTTCTGATTTCAGGGACTTGGTGATTTCTCTAAGTCCTTGTCTGCTGTTATTTTATTGCCATGTAAACTTGATGCTACAGAGAGATCCATACATATTTTGGAGATGTTTAGTAAGAATATTTTGTAGCTATAGTTGTAATTGATCAATTCAAGCCCTTGTTTGTAATTATGGAGTGCCATAGCATCACTCAATCTTGCTCTACTTTTTCTATAAAATATTTCTGGCAGATTCTTAACATGATATGCAATTTTGCCAAGCTTAGTGTAGTTGATCCGTACATGCTATGTAATTGTTCTTTCCGTGGTTAGCCTCGTAAACATGCCATCTTGCTGTAGGTATGCTTGTTTTATAATTCATAGCTCTGTAGTGAGTGCATCAAGCTCACAAAGAGGCCTACATATTATTATTTCTGCCATGCTCTGTTTTCTGCAAAGTCTGAAACCTGATAACGAAACTTGCTATGTTTATATGCTTGCCATCATATCTTCTGGTCCTTTTTGGCTTATGGTCAGTAAGGCACTGTTGTCATATGCATTTAGTAGAACACTGCCATGCCTTGTTTTGCTATGTTAAGTTCCTTTAGCATGTTGAGTTCGTGCTCTGAACATTGCTACCTGATGCTGTTTTCTGCCATGTCCAGTTTTTCACTAAGTCTGTGATCCTGTTATCTTTTGCACTTTTGCCATGCTTGTTTGAGCTTGATATGTTGTGATCTAGCTGTCGCTCAGTGTTCATTTTTTGTCAAGCATCTCCTGTAGATTACTGCCATCTGCTTTGTTGCTATGTTGGAGTGCTATAGCATTGTTGCTTGTTGCATTTTAAGTGCTATCATGCTGTTAATCGCAGATTCGTGTCATTCTTGTTTTGCTTGCCATTTGCAAACCGTGCATCCGTTTCCGGTGATTTTTATATCGATTTCGACCGAAATCATCTCATCTTTCCAGTGGCATGCTTGGTTTGCCAAGTTACTGCCATGGTCATCATTTTCCTTCCGGAGCACGCATATGCATCGCATATCATATCTTGCATATCATACATGTTTTGCATCATGTTGCTTGTGCATTTCTCGTGGTTGATTGTGGTTCTGTTTTTTTGTATTCTTGTCTTGGGTAGAGCCGGGAGATGAGTTCGTGAACGAGGAACCTGTCGAGTACGCTTACGAGGATCAAGCTTTCGACAACTCTGAGAACCTTGCAGGCAAGATGACCACCCCTCGAAATCACTTCTATCTTTGCTTTGCTAGTTGTTTGCTCTATTGCCATGCTACGCTACCTATCACTTGCCATATCATGTCTCCCATTTTGCCATGTCAGCCTCTAACCATCCTTTCCTAGCAAACCGTTGTTTGGCTAAGTTACCGCTTTTGCTCAGCCCCTCTTATAGCGTTGCTAGTTGCAGGTGAAGTTGAAATTTGTTCCATGTTGGAACATGGATATGTTGGGATATCACAATATCTCTTATTTAATTAATGCATCTATATATTTGGTAAAGGGTGGAAGGCTCGGCCTTATGCCTGGTGTTTTGTTCCACTCTTGCCGCCCTAGTTACTGATATACCGGGATTATGTTCCTTGAGTTTGCGTTCCTTACGCGGTTGGGTGATTTATGGGACCCCCTTGACAGTTCGCCTTGAATAAAACTCCTCCAGCAAGGCCCAACTTTGGTTTTACCATTTGCCGCCTAAGCCTTTTTCCCCCGCGTTTTCGCGAGCCCGAGGGTCATCTTATTTTAACCCCCATGCCAGTGTTCCTCTGAGTGCTGGTCCAAACTAGAGCACCGTGCGGGACCGTCCCTTGGCAACTTGGGTTATGTTGGTACCTGTACGCTTCGCTTATCCGGTGTGCCCTGAGAACGAGATATGTGCAGCTCCTATCGGGATTTGTCGGCACATTCGGGCGGCTTTGCTGGTCTTGTTTTACCATTGTCGAAATGTCTTGTAAACCGGGATTCCGAGACTGATCGGGTCTTTCCGGGAGAAGGTTTATCCTTCATTGACCGTGAGAGCTTATGATGGGCTAAGTTGGGACACCCCTGCAGGGTATTATCTTTCGAAAGCCGTGCCCGCGGTTATGAGGCAGATGGGAATTTGTTAATGTCCGGTTGTAGAGAACTTGTCACTTGACCCAGTTAAAATACATCAACTGCGTGTGTAGCCATGATGGTCTCTTCTCGGCGGAGTCCGGGAAGTGAACACGGTCTGAGTTATGTATGACGTAAGTAGGAGTTCAGGATCACTTCTTGGTCATTGCTAGATGACGACCGTTCCGTTGCTTCTCTTCTCGCTCTCTTTTGCGTAAGCTAGCCACCATATATGCTCATTGCCGCTGCAGCTCCACCTCTTTACACCTCCCTTTCCTATAAGCTTAAATAGTCTTGATCTCGCGGGTGTGAGATTGCTGAGTCCTCGTGACTCACAGATTCTACCAAAACAGTTGCAGGTGCCGACGATGCCAGTGCAGATGATGGGGTCGATCTCAAGTGGGAGTTCGACGAGGAACGTGGTCGTTACTATGTGTCTTTTCTTGATGATCAGTAGTGGAGCCCAGTTGGGACGATCGGGGATCTAGCATTTGGGGTTGTCTTATTTTCATTTGGATCTTGACCGTAGCCGGTCTATATGTTTGTATTTTGGATGATGTATGAATTACATTTATGTATTGTGTGAAGTGGTGATTGTAAGCCAACTCTTTATCCCATTCTTGTTCATTACATGGGATTGTGTGAAGATGACCCTTCTTGCGACAAAACCACTATGCGGTTATGCCTCTAAGTCGTGCCTCGACACGTGGGAGATATAGCCGCATCGTGGGCGTTACAAGTTGGTAATCAGAGCCATCCCCGACTTAGGAGCCCCCTGCTTGATCGAATCGCTGGCGTTGTTGAGTCTAGAACAAAAATGTTTTGAGTCTTAGGATTATATATATCGGAGAGTAGGGTTCTTTTTACTCCTCAGTCCCTTCGTCGCTCTGGTGAGGTCTCCTGACGTAGATGTTTTGACTATTCTCTCCTCAAATTTCACTTAAATTGTTTTTAGGATCACGCGGGTATCTTGGAATCGTTCCGATGGTTTTGTGACGAGAACATTGTTCTTGGTGCCTCCTGACATTTAGGGGTTGTGGCAGTGTCCCGGGGAGTTGAGCTCCGAGGTGTTGTCGTCACAATTCGATCGTTGCAGTTCTGGAATACCTGAGTTTCGCCGACATCGAAATCTCTTTTATGCAGTTGTTGGTGAGATCACCTCGACGCCACCCAGTACTGGGGCGGGAATTCGGGAGTATTGCCATAACTTGTATAACGGATGTTTTTGAAGGTTGAGGTAAACGATTTCCAAAGGTTTCTTGGTTATGTGTTGACGGATGGATACAGCTGGATCTAGGGATTGCTAGTTTGGGTGATATATTTTGTGTCCCCTGGATCCCCTACACCAGATTGCATAACCAGAAAGTTTCGGGAGTTTATAAGTGGGAATTCAAGTAGCCTTAGGATATCTTTCCGACAGACGCATGATATGAGATTGGGGTTCGACGTCTAGTGGTCCGCCTGTACACGGTTGATTTTATAGTGGTCTCGTAGTGTCTTAAAGAGTCCATGGCTATGCCGACTCGGGGACGCTTCGTATGTCATGTGCACAGCCTTGTACATGATGGCGCTGTACGATTGAGCCCGTGTGGGCCCCACCACGAAAACTTCGGACGAAATATCTATCATATGTTTGTTCCGGCTTATTCTGCAAGCCAATACTTTGTTTTGTTTTGAATTGTGGTGTTCGAGTTCCTTCGAAGTCTTATGTTGATTCCATATCTTTTCTAAGTGGCTTCTCAACTTATGGAACTGTGATGATTTACTACGGAATTCATTCGTTCATCCTCGTTCGAATGTTTATTGCGAAGACTATATGTTGCAATTTCTATCCGTTGATTCTACTTATCTATTTGTCTATCAAGATGCTAACGGATGTCACCCTCTTCAGGATGGCTCCGCCAACGCGTCAGAATCCGGATCGCAATGAAGGGAGTCAAGCGAACCCTCCGCCACCACCTCCACCTCCGGAGGCATGGCAGGCTATCATGGCAGCCACCAACGCCAATGCTCAGATGATTCTGCAACTCTTGCAAGAACGTACTCAAGGGCAAGGCAATCAAGGCAATCAAGGTCAAGGCAACAATCAGTTTCACTTTGCTACTCTCAACCAGTTTCTCGAAAATCAGCCCAAGTCTTTCAGCTACTGTGCCGAGGCCACGGATGCCGATGATTGGCTCGTGGACATCAACAAGCATTTTGAATGTAGCAATGTCAGGCCTGAGGACTATGTCAAGTTCGCTTCTTTCCAGCTCAAGGACCAAGCTGCTGATTGGTATCAACAATACAAAGATTCCAGAGGAGGTCGTGTGATCACTTAGACTGACTTCTGTCGGGACTTCAAAGCGCACCACATTCCACAAAGTGTTGTTGAGAGCAAGCGTGAGGAGTTCCGCAATCTCAAGCAAGGCAACATGTCTGTGTATCAATACAACATCCAGTTTCAGAAACTTGCTCGCTTCGCTAAACAAGACGTTCCTGATGAGAAGAGCATGATCTATCACTTCAGAGGTGGCCTTAAAGAGGATCTGCAGTTAGCTCTCGTTCTTGTTGAGCCTACTCAGTTTGATCAATTCTATAATATGGCACTGAAGCAAGAGGCTGCTCAGCTCAAGTGTGAGGCTTCTAAGAAGAGAGTCAGAGACGCAGTTCAGTCTTCTTCTTCCTCACTTGTGACAGCTAAGCAACATAAGTTCTGGTTGCCTCCTCCTCCTCCGTTTCGTCAGCCTTACCAGCAGAAGAACAAAGGTGGCCATGGTTCTTCCAACTCTTCCAACTCTGGCTATCAGAACAAGTCTCAGAATCAAGCTCCAAAGTCCAATGCTCCTTATCACCGTCCACTCTCAGAGGTGACTTGCAACAAGTGTCAGCAGAAAGGTCACTATGCTAACAAGTGCTTCAACCAAAGGCGTCTACCTCCTCCTCCTCCTGTCAGATCTTCCAGCAATGCAGTGGTCAAGCATAATCCAAAGTCTGCAAAGGTGAACATGATGAATGCAGCTCAAGCGGAGGAATCTACTGATGTGATAATGGGTAATCTCTCAGTTAATGATATTCCTACAAAATTTCTTTTTGATACTGGTGCATCGCATTCTTTCTTGTCATACCCTTTTGCATCGAAGCACAATGTTGACACAGAGATCTTATCCAAAGTTATGCAAGTTGTTTCTCCGGGAAAGCTTTTGTCTTCTAGTTTGGTTGCTCCCGATGTTTCCATCAAGATGGGCGACTATAAATTTCAGTCTTCTCCAACTGTTCTTGGTGACTCGGATATTGATCTTATTCTCGGGATGGACTGGCTTTCTAAGCACAAGGCTCAACTTGATTGTGCTGCCAGGGAAATTCAATTGACACACTCGTCCGAGGATGTGATTATTTATGCCACTCGTGATGAAACCATTCGGTTTTTCTCTCTCAATGAGAAGGGCGAATTGAATGCCATCTCTCAAATTCCAGTCGTTTGTGAGTATCAAGATGTCTTTCCAGAAGAGCTTCCGGGTATGCCTCCTCATCGGCCAGTTGAGTTCGTTATCGAACTAGAGCCTGGCACTGAACCCGTTTGCAAGCGTCCATACAAGCTTGGACCCAACGAGCTGAAGGAATTGAAGAAACAGCTCGATGAACAAGAGCGTCTGGGTTTGATCAGACCGAGTTCTTCTCCATGGGGTTGTGGTGTTCTTTTTGTCAAGAAGAAGGATGGCATGGACCGACTTTGTGTCGACTACCGTCCATTGAACAAGAAGACAATCAAGAACAAATATCCACTTCCCAACATCAATGAGCTATTTGAGCAACTCAAAGGTGCTAAAGTATTCTCGAAGCTTAACCTTCGTATGGGTTATCATCAGATTCGCATTCGTGAAGAAGATATTCCCAAGACAGCATTCAGAACAAGCTTTGGTTCTTATGAATATACTGTCGTGTCTTTCGGCCTTGTCAATGCTCCTCCAGTGTTCTCTCGGATGATGAATTTCATCTTCAACCCCTATACCAATGAATTCGTCCTGGTGTATCTCGACGATATCTTGGTCTTCTCCAAGAATAAGCAGGATCATGCCAAACATTTGCGATTGGTGCTCGACAAGCTCAGAGAGTATCAATTCTATGCGAAGTTCTCAAAATGTGAGTTTTGGCTCGATGAAGTTCTTTTCCTTGGTCACATCATCTCTGCCAAGGGCATCGCTGTTAACCCCGAGAAGGTGTCCGCAATTGTAAATTGGGAACCTCCTCAGAATGTAAAGCAGCTCCGCAGTTTTCTTGGTCTTGCAAGCTATTGCCGAAGATTCGTTGAGAATTTCTCCAAGATTGCAAAGCCTCTTTCCAACCTCCTACAGAAGCATGTGAAGTATGTCTGGTCTCCTGAGTGTGACGTTGCTTTCAACACTCTCAAAGAGAAACTAGTCACAGCTCCTGTCTTGACTCCTCCTGATGAATCAAAGCCTTTTGAAGTTTTCTGTGATGCTTCTCTCCAAGGTCTCGGTGCTGTGTTAATGCAAGAGAAGAAAGTTGTGGCCTATACCTCTCGTCAGTTGAAGCCCAACGAGAAGAACTACCCCACTCACGATCTTGAGTTGGCGGCAGTTGTCCATGCATTAATAACGTGGAGACATCTCTTGTTGGGAAGACAAGTGGACATTTTCACCGATCACAAGAGTCTCAAGTATATCTTCACTCAGCCCAACCTCAACCTCAGGCAGACTCGATGGGTCGAAATGATTCAAGAGTACAATCCGAGTATTGAATATACTCCAGGCAAGGCCAATGTCATTGCAGATGCTTTAAGCAGGAAGGCTTATTGCAACAGCTTAATTCTCAAGCCATTCCAACCGGATCTTTGTGAAGCTTTCCGCAAGCTGAAACTCCAAGTTGTTCCTCAAGGCTTTCTTGCCAACCTCATAGTCTCTCCTACTTTGGAAGATCAAATTTGTGATGCACAACTCCTTGATGTCATGGTGAAGAAGGTGAAACGTGGTATCGACAAGGGTCTTCCCAAATACAAGTGCTATCGCATTGATGACAGAGACACTTTGTTCTTCGAGGACCGGATTGTGGTTCCTAAAGGTGATCTAAGGAAAGTCATAATGAACGAGGCGCACAATTCTCTCATGTCCATTCATCCTGGAAGTACGAAGATGTATCATGACCTCAAGCAGTCATATTGGTGGACTCGAATGAAGCGAGAGATCGCTCAATTCGTGAATGAATGTGATGTCTGCCGAAGAGTGAAAGCAGAACACCAACGACCAGCTGGTCTCCTCCAACCTCTTGCTATCCCAGAATGGAAGTTTGATCACATCGAAATGGACTTCGTGACTGGTTTTCCAAAGTCCAAGCGTGGAAATGATGCTATCTTCGTTGTCATCGACAAGCTTTCTAAAGTGGCTCATTTCCTTCCAATCAAAGAATCCATCACAGCAGCTCAGTTGGCAGAGCTTTACACCTCCAGAATTGTCTCTTTGCACGGCATTCCACAATTGATTTCTTCAGATCGTGGAAGCATCTTCACCTCTAAGTTATGGGACTCCTTCCAGAAGGCCATGGGCACAAACATTCGCTTCAGCACAGCTTTCCATCCTCAAACTAGTGGCCAAGTCGAGCGAGTCAATCAAATTCTTGAAGATATGCTCAGGGCTTGTGTCATTTCCTTTGGCATGAAATGGGAAGATTGTCTTCCATATGCTGAATTCTCCTACAACAACAGCTTCCAAGCGAGTTCGGGCAAGGCCCCATTCGAGATTCTCTATGGCAGAAAGTGCCGTACTCCTCTCAATTGGTCAGAGTCTGGTGAACGCCAACTTCTTGGCAATGACTTAATCACTGAAGCTGAAGAAATGTGTAAAGTCATCCGTGATAATCTCGAAGCCGCGCAATCGCGTCAGAAGAGTTACTATGATAGTAAGCATCGTGATTTGGTTTTCGAGATCGGAGACCATGTCTACCTCCGCGTCTCTCCAATGAAAGGCACTCGTCACTTCGGTATCAAAGGGAAGCTTGCCCCTAGATACGTGGGTCCTTTCAAGATCATTGGCAAAAGAGGCGACCTCGCCTATCAACTTGAGCTTCCTTCCAACTTCGCGAACGTGCACGATGTGTTCCACGTGTCACAGCTCCGCAAGTGCTTCAAGACGCCTGAGCGCACTATCAACTTCGAAGAGATTGACCTCCAAGAAGATTTGTCTTATCATGAGCACCCCGTGGCTATTCTTGAAGAAACTGAGCGCAAGACTCGCAACAAGTCAATCAAATTTCTGAAAGTGAAGTGGTCGCACCATTCCGACCGGGAAGCCACCTGGGAATGCGAGGACCATCTCCGTTCCGAATATCCGGAGTTCTTTCAGTCCTAGATCTCGGGACGAGATCCTCTCGTAGTGGTGGAGTGTTGTAACACCCCGCATGTAACTTGCCATATTTGTAACTCCGACTCTTGCCATTTTCGGCTATGTGCTATGTTATTTCCTCCGTGATCGGGTTTTGTTTTTCGTTTTGTATTTTGTTCATGTCATGCATTTTCATATCATGTCATCATGTGCATTGCATTTGCATACGTGTTCGTCTCATGCATCCGAGCATTTTCCCCGTTGTCCGTTTTGCAATCCGGCGCTCCTATCTCCTCCGGTGCACCCCTTTCGTTTTTTTTCGTGTGCGGGTGTCAAACTTTCTCGGAATGGACCGAGGCTTGTCAAGTGGCCTTATTACACCACCCGGAGACCACCGGTCAAGTTTCGTTCCATTTGGAGGTCGTTTGGTACTCCAACGATTAACCGGGCATCCGCAAAGTCCATTTGAGTGTCCAGCAAAACCCCCCTCTAAAACCAGCCCAAAACCCACCAAACTCTCTTCCATGCTCTAGGTCGTTCGATCACGATCGTGTGGGCGAAAACTGCACCTTATTTGGAGCCTCCTAGCTCCCTCTACCTATAAATATGTGAGCATCCCGAAATAACACTCGCAGTCAAACCCTAGCCCTCGTCCCACTCCGCCGCCGGACACGTCCGGGCGGAGCCGGACGCGTCCGC
>NC_057805.1:391770358-391774161 GCF_018294505.1 Triticum aestivum
ACCGCCGCCTCCCTCCACCGGCGCCGCCTCCTCTTCCTCCATCGCCGGCGATGACCGAGCCCGTGCCCGAGCCAGTGCCTCGATCCAGATCCCGATCTGGTACTGTGAGGTTGACTTTTCCCGATTCCAAAATTCTTCCAAGTATTTTTCTTTTACAGCAAGTGCTCATGTTCCTCAGTGCATAACTCCTTGCATATAGCTCCGATTCACGCGTGTAATATGTCAAATTGTTCTTCTCGTGATGCTCTTCATTTTGTTCAGTTGCACCATGTTCATTAGAGGTCATCTTGATGCCCAAATCTCTGTTGGAAGAGGGCTAATTGCTGTTATTCTCTGGTTCTTATCAGAACTTGGAGATTTGTCATTTTTGTATCTTTAATTCTGTGCATCTTATGGGCATGAGCTCTACATATGTTTTGTTGTATGCCATGCCATCTTTCCAAGGGTGTATGCCATGTATTTTTGTAATCTCTGTGGTGACTAGCACAAGCATGCAAAGTAGGCTCCGTAATGTTTCTGATTTCAGGGACTTGGTGATTTCTCCAAGTCCTTGTCTGCTGTTATTTTGTTGCCATGTAAACTTGATGCTACAGAGAGATCCATACATATTTTGGAGATATTCAGTAAGGATGTTTTGTAGCTATAGTTGTAATTGATCCATTTCTGCCCTTGTTTGTAATTATGGAGTGCCATAGCATGACTCAATCTTGCTCTACTTTTCTATAAAATATTTCTGGCAGATTCTTAACATGATATGCAATTTTGCCAAGCTTATTGTAGTTGATCCGTACATGCTATGTAATTGTTCTTGCCATGGTTAGCCTCATAAACATGCCTTGCTGTAGGTATGCTTGTTTTGTCATGAATTGCTCTGTAGTGAGTGCATCAAGCTCACAAAGAGGCCTACATATTATTATTTCTGCCATGCTCTGTTTTCTGCTAAGTCCGAAACCTGATAACGAAACTTGCTATGTTTACATGCTTGCCATCATATCTTCTGATCCTTTTTGGCTTATGGTCAGTAAGGCACTGTTGTCATATGCATTTAGTAGAACACTGCCATGCCTTGTTTTGCTATGTTAAGTTCCTGTAGCATGTTGATTTCGTGCTCTGAACATTGCTACCTGATGCTGTTTTCTGCCATGTCCAGTTTTTCACCAAGTCTGTGATCCTGTTATCTTTTGCACTTTTGCCATGCTTGTTTGAGCTTGATATGTTGTGATCTAGTCGTCTCTCAGTGTTCATCTTTTGTCAAGCATCGCCTGTAGATTACCGCCATGTGCTTTGTTGCTATGTTGGAGTGCTGTAGCATTGTTGCTTGTTGCATTTTAAGTGCTATCATGCTGTTAATCGCAGATTCGTGTCATTCTTGTTTTGCTTGCCATTTGCAAACCGTGCATCCGTTTCCGGTGATTTTTATATCGATTTCAACCGAAATCATCTCATCTTTCCAGTGGCATGCTTGGTTTGCCAAGTTACTGCCATGGTCATCATTTTCCTTCCGGAGCACGCATATGCATCGCATATCATATCTTGCATATCATACATGTTTTGCATCATGTTGCTTGTGCATTTCTCGTGGTTGATTGTGGTTCCGTTTTTTTGTATTCTTGTCTTGGGTAGAGCCGGGAGACGAGTTCGTGTATGAGGAACCTGTCGAGTACGCTTACGAGGATCAAGCTTTCGACAACTCTGAGAACCTTGCAGGCAAGATGACCACCCCTCGAAATCACTTCTATCTTTGCTTTGCTAGTTGTTCGCTCTATTGCCATGCTACGCTACCTATCACTTGCCATATCATGTCTCCCATTTTGCCATGTCAGCCTCTAACCATCCTTTCCTAGCAAACCATTGTTTGGCTAAGTTACCGCTTTTGCTCAGCCCCTCTTATAGCGTTGCTAGTTGCAGGTGAAGTTGAAGTTTGTTCCATGTTGGAACATGGGTATGTTGGGATATCACAATATCTCTTATTTAATTAATGCATCTATATATTTGGTAAAGGGTGGAAGGCTCGGCCTTATGCCTGGTGTTTTGTTCCCCTCTTGCCGCCCTAGTTACTAATATACCGGGATTATGTTCCTTGAGTTTGCGTTCCGTACGCGGTCGGGTGATTTATGGGACCCCCTTGACAGTTCGTCTTGAATAAAACTCCTCCAGCAAGGCCCAACTTTGGTTTTACCATTTGCCGCCTAAGCCTTTTTTCCCCGGGTTTTCGCGAGCCCGAGGGTCATCTTATTTTAACCCCAGGGCCAGTGTTCCTCTAAGTGCTGGTCCAAACTAGAGCACCGTGCGGGACCGTCCCTTGGCAACTTGGGTTATGTTGGTACCTGTACGCTTCGCTTATCCGGTGTGCCCTGAGAACGTGATATGTGCAGCTCCTATCGGGATTTGTCGGCACATTCGGGCGGCTTTGCTGGTCTTGTTTTACCATTGTCGAAATGTCTTGTAAACCGGGATTCCGAGACTAATCGGGTCTTTCCGGGAGAAGGTTTATCCTTCGTTGACCGTGAGAGCTTATGATGGGCTAAGTTGGGACACCCCTGCAGGGTATTATCTTTCGAAAGCCGTGCCCGCGGTTATGAGGCAGATGGGAATTTGTTAATGTCCGGTTGTAGAGAACTTGTCACTTAACCCAGTTAAAATACATCAACTGCGTGTGTAGCCATGATGGTCTCTTCTCGGCGGAGTCCGGGAAGTGAACACGGTCTGAGTTATGTATGACGTAAGTAGGAGTTCAGGATCACTTCTTGGTCATTGCTAGATGACGACCATTCCGTTGCTTCTCTTCTCGCTCTCTTTTGCGTAAGCTAGCCACCATATATGCTCATTGCCGCTGCAGCTCCACCTCTTTACACCTCCCTTTCCTATAAGCTTAAATAGTCTTGATCTCGCGGGTGTGAGATTGCTGAGTCCTCGTGACTCACAGATTCTACCAAAACAGTTGCAGGTGCCGACGATGCCAGTGCAGATGATGGGGTCGATCTCAAGTGGGAGTTCGACGAGGAACGTGGTCGTTACTATGTGTCTTTTCCTGATGATCAGTAGTGGAGCCCAGTTGGGACGATCGGGGATCTAGCATTTGGGGTTGTCTTATTTTCATTTGGATCTTGACCGTAGCCGGTCTATATGTTTGTATTTTGGATGATGTATGAATTACGTTTATGTATTGTGTGAAGTGGCGATTGTAAGCCAACTCTTTATCCCATTCTTGTTCATTACATGGGATTGTGTGAAGATGACCCTTCTTGCGACAAAACCACTATGCGGTTATGCCTCTAAGTCGTGCCTCGACACGTGGGAGATATAGCCGCATCGTGGGCGTTACAAAACCCCACCTCCCCGTAGTCTAAGTTTGACGGACGAAGCAACCATCATTTCACTCTTCACTGAATCCCCTTCTCCCTCACCGTCTTCAAGAAAGCCAACACTCGCATCTGCTATTGTTCTTCTCTCCCAACGAAGGGAAGGTAAGCGGATCCGTGATGTTGGTATATTTTCTTTTAGGAAAAAAAGAACTTCTGCAAAGCAGTAACCGATCCTCACTCTCTTTTTTGTTTCATTGTCATTGCGATTGCGTTTTCCTTTTAGTTGTCTCCTAGTATTCGTCAGTTTCATGATGGACCAAGGAGAACCAGGCAAAGATCTGCCGACGTTGGAGCAGACGCGGGAGGCTGATGCCCACGACACAAAGAGCTCCAAGAAGATGGAGGCAGCCACCGAGCCGACCCCAGATACGCTCACGGCCACTACTGAGATGGTCAACTCCCCGTTTGAGGCTACAGCCCCCGTGACCCTGCACGAGC